>NW_009646402.1:223121-251459 GCF_000708025.1 Charadrius vociferus | reverse complement strand
ATAAAAGACAAAGCTCAATGAAACTAAAACAGTGAAGAAAAAAAAAATAGCCTAACAGCTTTATTCAAGAGTAATGCAAAAAAAGAGAGTTTTGTGAGCTCACTGTTGAAAAGTCTGTCAGGAGCAGATGAAGCTGAATAGGTCAAGTACAGGTCAGAAACAGTTCAGCTTGCACTGCTTTTAAGTTTTATAGAAGGCAGCCTTCATTTGTCAGAAAGTCAATGGGATAAAAATATCTTATGTAAGTAGCTTAGGGTCAATCAGTCTTCTTCCAGTACACAGCCTCACAAACAAAAACAAACACAAAATTCTATATTATTGTGGAAATGGATGGTGCAACTAAAACACGGCAGGCACAGAATGAAAACTTCCTGCTGTGTGACCTGCAAAATCAGTCATTTTTGTCTTGTACCTAATGCATCCATGCAATCAAAATTTCCTGAGTTCAGTTAAAAACCTCAGGTGCAAGTGAGCCAATTTGTTCAAGGCAGCTCAGCCAAGACACACAAGAAATGCCCCGCTCTCCTCAATGAAACACAGCATGCCTGGCTTCTGATCCAGAAGAATTCCAGTTTCTCTAGAAAGTCTTCTGTCTGAGCTTGTAGACCAAGCCGGAGAAGTTACCTAGCACTTGAACATCAGTACACGTTGAACAAGGGTCTAAAACAAGTCTTAAAAATATTTTTTTGCAGCTCAGTTAAGGCCCATGACAAATCATTTCTGTAAATCCCTTGCAGGGAGGCCTTCATATGAGAGACACTGAAGAAGCAAAACCCAAAGGGAAAGGGTGAACAAAAATAATAGGTGTTTAGCCTAGCAGGTTAAAACTTGAGACAGAACGGGTTCAGTCATTTTGTGTAAGCACCAGTTACAACCAGCATCACTTACGGATTCAGAGATTCAGTGGATTTTTACACCAATAGCATACACAGACGTAGACCTAAATACTATTCTAAGATGATAGGCTTCTCCCATACAGGCTAACTTAGGCATAAAGAGGGGCATCTGCAACTGATGAATGAGTGTCACTGGCAACTCTGGAGGGACTGCCCAGAAGGGTCCTGAGGTTGGGAATGTGATAGCTGGGATCCATGGAAGCATTGAGCTGGGGGACTGTGGTGGAAACCTTTCTGAACTGTTTTTCTACCACATATGCCTTTTAGTGAGGGATTTTAGGCTTTTAACCCAATTCAGTGGTACCGTTGTCCTTTCTTCCTCCGCATGGTCATCTTGCCCCTTTTCATTTAGGACGTATGAAGAAGCATGTATGTGCTCCCTAATTTCTGTGCTCTCACACAAGAAAGCCAGCAAATGCGCTTGGGTTCCCAGGGCCACATGTGGGGTGAGCTGCTATGCTTTCTACAGCACGGGCAAGAGAAATAGTACCCAGAGAGGCACTGGTACCCAGTATGGCACTAAGGAATTCATCAGTGTGACATACGGAACCAAGAAGTTAAGGAACAATTTGTGTAGGAGAAGCCGTGCCATGCCAAAAAGATTGGCGAGCCTGCTGCCTGCTGTGGCAATAGCAAGGCAGCTGCAGGTCCATCAGAATCTGCGGAATTACAAGCCCGTTGTTAATTTTAATGAGATTACTCTCAGAATTAAAGTTAAATGTGAAGGGCTTTGGCGAACTTTACTGAGAGCACTACTGAAGCTGGTAGGTCTACAGCATGCAAACAAAATTTAAATATGGGTGCTGCATGGTTAGGCATGTCGACCGTAAGTCCTTCGAGTATTTACAGAGCACTTACTTTATAAACGCAATGTTCTTACAGGCACTTGAGGCTGTGAAGTGTCAACAAATATTTATACTGCTGTGGAAAGAGCTACTTTACACAAGTGGTGGGGGGAAGCTTTGGAGTGCAAAGTAAATTAAAACCCCACTCTGTGTGTGTTGTGTTGCTTCTGTGCTCTGCACCCTCTTTGCTTTGGCCAAAATCCAGGCTGAAATCCCAACACTCTCCACGAAGGTGGGAAAAAGCTGTCTATGGGACTTAGTCTTTTATCTCCTAGACTAGGGCTGAATAGAAAACAGGAAAGATTTCCATTTTTCAATGGAAAACTGTTTTGCAAACAAAATCATATCAATAAAAAGCCCTGTTTGCTGTTTGGAGAACAGAATTATAAAGAATGACTCCTTGTCACCCGGGTGGAAATCCCATTAGCTGCAACAATTCAGCAGATATGGTGAAAATGGTAATTTCACACACTGCTTGTTATTGATCCGTATTTATCTGCTAAAATACTAGACAAAGGAGAGTTGCTGTCAGTGCGGAAAATGAAAAAACAGTAAGAAAGGAAAGCATGCTCCAAAAAAGCATGAATGACACTGAGTGGCTGTACCTACCAGGAAATCTGCTAAAAGAAAAACAACAGAAAAAAAACAAACCAG
Source organism: Charadrius vociferus (assembly GCF_000708025.1). Lineage (NCBI taxonomy): Eukaryota > Metazoa > Chordata > Aves > Charadriiformes > Charadriidae > Charadrius > Charadrius vociferus. The sequence continues at coordinate 249,064 of NW_009646402.1, read as the reverse complement.
CACCCTCACCCCGAAAAAATTAAAATCAAAATCAAGAAAAGGGGAGGCTGGTGGTTTCCAAACCCCTGGCGTGGTGCCCTGTACATCAAACTGCTTGTGTAAAGCATGAACACAACACACTGTCTAGATAGGCTCTCTGAATCTGCCCTGCAATTTCCATGAAATGGTGAACCTTGACAATGTTATATCATGATTCATTGGGGAGTTGCATTTTTCCCTGCAGTGCACAGCCCGCAAAGACAAATAAAACAACAGAAATATAATCCCCATGAGTCTCTGAGACAATATAGGCAAATAAATAAGTCTTGGTTTTCAGAAATTCCATTTTTCAAACCCAAGAAACAAAAATTTCCACAGAAAGCGGGTGCTTTTTTAATGAAAAATCACATTTCATCCACAATGAAACTTTTAATCGATGTAGTTTATATGAAAAATCTGACTGGCTGATGAATTTCAGGCTGATTTTCTTGAGAGCCCAGATCCACTCCTGGCGTAAATAGTCACGGTCCTATTGAGCTCATCACCGAGTTTACACCAGCCCTGGCCCTACACCCAGTTATAACTGAGTACACGCAAACAAGAGTTTTAATTGTCTGTGGTACAAGAGAGATCCCTGCTGCTGAAGTGTAGCTATTTAGCAATAGTTCATTTCATAGTAGCTTAAAAGATACAGACTTGGCTTTTCTCTGTGCCAACAGGCACAAAATAATAGTAACTATCTTCCTTACTGGAGTTAAAAAAGGAATAAAAGGACTAAAAATCCAAGCTCAAGTGAAGTATTTCTTAATTTTAACAACAAACTTCTAAAATCCTAAAGTGTTTCTTCTTCAGGTGCTTTTAAGAAGAAAAAGAAAGACCAAATGAAAGGGAAAGAATAAAACCAACTCAGAGAGTGCAGCCTGAGGCTGCAATCCCGCTTTCAAGAGGAAACATTAAAAAGAAACCTCAGAAAAGCCCTCAAATATCAGGTGAAAGAGTATAAAAGTCATTCGTGCTGTTTTTGATGTGGTGCCCTGACGTGGATCTTGGAATCGGTTTTATCAGCTGTAATTGAATTGAGATGAAGGAGACCATTCACACACCCTCCCCACCTCAGGCTGGAGAGCGTCAATGCAAGGCAGCGCGCCGTCAATAGTCCATCCGAGGGAGAAGCCCGATTAAGAGCCCCTGGCTTATGCAGTTTTGCCTCTCTCTTAGAGTGCCCATAAACATACGTATCTTTGGAAAACTATCATGTGTTTTCAACTTCCTGGAGAATTCTTGTAAAATATAACTTAACCACATTACCCTTTGTCCTGTGCTTTTATTCCACTAATGGACAAATTGGGAGGAGGCTGAGAACAAATGTGCTATTAATTACCCAGATGGCTTTTTAATAGAACCTTGGATGATTGCGCAGCCACTAAACATTGTCCAGAAATTTCTTAATAACGCTGGTGAACGAAGCATTCCTTGGGAGAGAATAAAGATACCATTGACCGGGAGGCTAAGTTATGTCAGGTTAGTTTAAGAGATAGCAGACAAAGGGTGTGTATTGTGTGGAAGGAATGACAGGCCATGTCCTAGCTGTCCGGCTCCTCCAGCAATGACAGATTTTCTAATTCGCTGCAGATTCTCATAAAAGTGGGTGGTCAGTTCTGGCGGAAACAAACAGTGGACCTATTGATGGTGGGTGGGAGAGATATAATTCGGAATTAACCCAGGTTGATTTAATACAGCGGAGAGTCTTAGTATCAGCATAAAATTAGGATTAATACATCAAATGTTAGGTCAGAATGTTAAATCCCATTGTTGAAAGACCTACATGCAGTGAGTCAAGGCTCAATATGAGTATTTCAGTCAATCAGGGCTACTGGCTGGAGCGTGCCATGCTTCCACAGCAGTAATGATGCATGTAGAAATTAGAAACTGAAGACACTTTCATGCTTTCCCTCCAAACAGTAACTTTAAACACTCACATTTTTAATATATTTATGTTCATGCTAGTCTTCCTTTCACCTGACATCAAAATGGATAAGACAACTGGCTCAGGCTTGTCCCAGCTTTCTTGGAATGATCTTGCATAAAGAGCAGTTCCTTATGTTTTCTCTGTATGCTGCAGTTCACTTCTGCATTCACTGTCACAGAAGATTTTTGATACACCAAAAGCTGTACAGAAAATTATCCTATCCAGTATCATTACAGTTCTTCAGGCAACAGAATTTGAATTCAGGGGGAAGAGAATTGATTTGGCTTAGAGTTTTTCCTGCGAGTAAGAGATATTAAAAATAAAAACCAACCTGAACTAAACAGTTGAGAAAATTATGATAACTGCAATGAGGAACAGTTAGCAGAAAACAAACCAGATTTGATACTGCCAAACAAAATACAGTAAGCAAGTTATCTGGAGTTGAGAATAAAACAGAAGGTAATAAGATCACATAAAAAGCAAAGCACTATATACGAGAAGATGATCTGCGAGTTTTCTCAAAGTCCTGAAAACTGGGATCTTCCCCTACTGTAACATTTAGTAATGTTTTCCTTTTTGCTTCAAATAATAGGATTAGCGGGAACTCAGTCCACGCATATTTTACAAGGACGCCACATGAAGTTAGAGAAGTAAGAATATCTTTCAGCAGCACCCCCACTCTTTTGGGGCAGCTGACACTCCATGAGCTCTCAGCATATTTCGCAGGCCACCAAGATAAGGTTAGAGACCAATGACTGCAAATCCAGCACACTGAAGTCAATATACCGTTGTGTAAGGGGGTATTCTCTAAGCTAGCCACGGGCTCATATCCTGCAATTGCTCTCCCATCTTACTGAGTTCACTGCACAGGTTGTTTCTGCCTTGACTACGCCATCCTCTGCTCACCAGTCTTAATTTTATAGTCTCCTGCATGTCTGCCTTACTGTGCTGACGCATGTGGGCAACGACTGCGTGATCCTCATTCTAAAGAAAAAAAGTTCCTATTCACATAAATCCACTGCAGAAAACTGGAGGTGGGAAAAGTGGCTAACCCAGCTAGGAACAACGGCAGGTTTTTATAAGGCCATCATATGTCAGAATTATTATGGGTCAAAATAATTGGTCCATAACTCGAGTCAAAATGGTGGATTAATTTCCACATATTTCAGCATTTATAAGGGCTTTTCCCCTCCTTTTCTAATAATTTTAATTTCATTGTCATTTATTCTTTTTGCCTCATTTAGGTCTATCACTTTCAGCAGTGTACAATAGTCCCTCTGGTTAACCCAGTTTAGGTGGTTTTAACAGTGTCAGTTAAGGTGTCACTTACTTATAAAAATAGATTTATGCTTTTTTTTTCTTTCTTTTTTTTTTTTTTTTTTGTTTTAAGGTGCAGTAAGCCCGTCCAATATAACCTTCACAGATCAGGAGAAAATCTCACAAGAAGTTCTTGATGAAGTATAAGTATCCTTTTCTAACCATAGCAGAGTAGCCATTACTTCTTTCGGATTTAAGAAACTGATGTATCTCCATGTGCCTGCTGTATTTTCAAAGATATGTACCCTTCAGTCTCACGTTTTAGCAGAGCAACTGTGGGGCAATTGGCTGAAACAAAAAACTCATCCATTGAAACAAAAGATAGTTTTACTACCAATGTTGCTTGTTCCTCTAGAGCACATTAAGCGCAGGTTATGTTTTTACTCAAGGAACTCTGGTTGAATAAAAATGAATAATGCACTTTTACTTGTACTGCTTTGGCTCATCTTGGTTTGTTATGCTGATATTACAAAAGCGATTGTAACACACCTTTACTCTCTGGTGAGTAACAGCCTTTTCCCATCTGGTCCACTCACTGCTAAAACTGCTTTGATGTCAAAATAGACGATACTATACCAGTCCTATATTATCAGCATATTCTATATATTCACGAAAAAAAGAGGTTGTGTAGGCTGTATTACACCCATCTGCAGGAAATAGCACCTTCTTCAAAGGAGAGATGTTATAGTACAGTTCACTGAAAAATCTCAGACTTAATGAAACATTGGTCCCCAAGGAATGTGCTTGTCCAGGTTCCCAGCTGAGCTCGTAGAATCTGTAAATCCTGATTTACTGGATTTACTGGGGAAAAGGATGAAATTCAGTAATTTTACATAGATTAGCCATTTTTGCTCAAATAACCATAGTGTTGAGGATCTAGCCAGGGAAACCAAATGCATCATGGCTAAACCCAGTCAAATCCCACATTTTCGGGCAGGCTGTAGGATCATCCTTTAGCTTTCAGAAGCAGGTCCAGTGTCATTACAAGCTGATCCTCCAGTGGGGATTTTACAGGAGTTCCTCCAGTCCAGCAGTTCCACGCAAAGGCTGTGCCTGCCAAAGGCTTTACCTGACGGTCACAGAGGTGATCCCACCGGCATCTGCACTGCCCTTCCTGAGATGGTGGGCCAAGGTGAGAATGTGGTAAAGAGCCTCTACTCTGCTGGCTTTTATACATTTAAGTCTGATGCTCGACAATATTTTGTCATCAGGATTTCTGTCTAATCGCAACAGACTGGAGGGATAAACAGAGAAGCTGCAACCAGTCCACACTGCAGTGTTGGTGTTCTTTTCAGGGAAACAGGAGGCTTTTTGGTTTCCAGCCTCTCTCAAAGGCTGTGACAGAAAGCCTGTCAAATGATGAATGTTCACTTCAGTAGTTAGAGGATCAGAGGCTATTTAAGGTTTAGGCAATCTTAAAGATTCTTGCCTTAACTCTTTTTGTGAGCCCAAACCAAACCTTATGAAAATTCCCTGCACAAGAAAAAAAAAAATAGGAAAGAAAACAAGAATCGGTAATCATGAAATAGCCTCTGAAAAAATATATATTTTGCTTTCAGTCCTAAAGTGTTAGTTTTGACCAGAGAGCTGCCTCTCAGAAACGGGTACTAGCACATAAACGGGAACTGAAGTACAATGAAGCATCAAGGAAAATACCTGTAGAGTGTCAATTTTTCTTGCAAGGACAACATTGCTACTAATGCACAAAACAAAATATGATACATGGGGTCAAGACAGAAGTTGCCTTAGCTCTAAATCTGCTGGCAGTATAACAAGCTAAGCTTGCTGTCTGCCAAGAAATACCTGGCCAATACAGCCTAATATCCTTTCTTGTTTTCTTTTGGACATATTTTTGTAATTGCTTGTCCTCAGGTACAAAGATGCTTACGGGAAGTCATTAATCTTTCATGAGACTATTCTACCATTTCTTAATTCAGAACAATAAAGGCTTGGAAAGGCATGCATTCTCATGTCACTGTCTACTTCAAGGGAAAGGAAGTTTTAATGGAAGATAAATCTGATCAAATGATAGCAAGAGATAATGAAATAACTGTGTTAAAGAGAGTAGTGTAACAGAGCAAAAGAAAAAGCCCTTGAACTTCCTTTTTTTTTTTTCTCTGGTAAAAGACCAGATGGGCTCTGCAAACATCACAAAATATTACAGCTGAAAGAGGTGTGATTGGCTGAGGATTTTTCACCCTCCTCTTCCTCCCCTCCTCCTCCCCCCCATCTCACACAGCCCCCCTTTTCCTCCAGATACAGAAGATAAAAACACCTCTTGTTTGCTATCTGAAGCAGGTGTGGTTGAACTAAATGTAGAGGAGATGTCCAGCTGGAGGAACCCATCAGCCAGCTGCCCAGTGCAGGCTGCTTAGATAAATACCACCTGTTTCTAAAGAGCAGGGGGAGAGAGGGAAGAAAAACAAACCAAACGAAACGAAACGATCACAGAGCTGAAACCTGCTGATCCTCTGGTTATTGTGTGGATGCTTTTGTAGCCAGTTAGTCCCCAAACTCAACATGAGTCTTACAGAAATGAGCATATGCAGGATGCTTAATTTGATTCTGGACTGTGATGAGACGTTTTCAGACAATCAGGGGAAATAATTCAACTGATGCTCGCAGCACACATGTGCAGAATGATAAACATCATCCAGGAGGAACGGGGGAGGATCCGCAAAAGGCACAAACAGCTTTACAGGTGCTTTCTAAATCAAAGACCATGTTGAAGGAAGGCTTAGCTAATAAGATTACAATCATGAGAGCACTGAGATGATTTATATTGCTCTTGTGCTTAAAAAGTAGATTCTGCCTTGCTGTGCATCAGTAATATAACACAAAGTTGCTGTCCCTATAAAAAAAACAGCCTGCTTTTCTAAATCAGTCTGTACAAAATGTCCTGTACTTTTATTTAGAGCATCTTACAGATGTGGTAATCTCTTGAACATTATTTGATCTGAAAGCAATTATTAAGCAGTGATTACAACACATCTGTCCTGCTTATGACCGTATATGAGTGATTCATTTGACTAAGACAGACTGTTTGCTAACACTGGGAGACATTTCTCTTTCTGCTTAAATAGCCCCGAGGCAAAAAACGTTTTTTCCCTCAGAAGCCATGAAGCACTGTGCATGTTCACAATCATGAGATTGTACTCACAAAGCTAGTTTGAATAGGACTGGAGAGAAATAATCAGCCTTTTGAAATGCCTTTGTCCCCTTTGTTACCGATATTGGAGATGACATTAGCCCTAACTTGGGGAAGCGGCATGGTCCTATGCTTAGCATTAACCTGAGCCTGAAAATGTGAACCCTCTTCCACGCCTGCTGCCTTGCGTGGCCTGTGTGACCTTCAGGGATTCATTCGCTCTTTTTCTGCCTCAGTTCACCGTGTATGAAATAGATATCCAGCTATAGCGAGGGAAACTTCATATAGTCTGGATCTCATTTTAGAAAACTTATAGAAAACAAACGGAAACAAATACGAAGTCCAAGGGTTTGGGGCTTCAAAAGGAAAGGATAGAGTTTGCAGGACCATGGTTTCAGCTGCACTTCCACAACTACTTGTAACACAGTGGTTTTGTAGGCCTGGTTGACTTTTTTTGATATATTCTTTAGATAGTGTGTATATATAAACAAGTATGTGTGTTACAACTGCTGTATATATAAAGTGTACTTTCTATAAACTAAATGTCTTTTTACAGTAAATTGGGCAACAGTCATTTTTGGAAAAATCTGTCTTCTTACATTTCTTTCAAGTCTTACCTGCTGTGAAGAGCTAAGACACGTCTCCAGCTTTGCCTGTTTAAGATGCAAATATTCTACATCTGTGCCAAGATGCCTTTGGGCACGTTCCTGGGAGGTGTCACCTACCGCTTTCAGTGCACAGTCAGCATCAGAAAATCCTGGGATGAGAGGTACCAGAGAAGAGTGAGCACGGCTTTTGTAGAGGGAAGTCACAGCTCAGAAAACTATTACAGTACTTTGAAGGAGTGACCTAACATTCGCATAAGCAAGAGTGAGAAATAGAAGCAGAAGTTAGGACTAGAAAGTCACTTTCACAGCAAAGGCGGCCACCGGGGGAGTTCCCAGGGCTCTGTAGAGAGGCAGGTGTCACTCAGTGTGCTGTAGATGAGGGGCAGCAAGGTCTCTCACCATCCTACAGCTGCACGGAGAGTCTGCCCACGTCTTCAGCGTTGTGCAGCTCAGATCCCCCTTCTCACAAAGGATACAGTAAAATGGAAAAAGATGTGGAGAAAAGGAACGGGGATGATCAAAGGGATGGGGAAGCGCTCAGGCAGGAAATGGCAAGGACTTGTCAGCTTGGAAAAGACATCTGAGGGAGCTTGGGGTAGAGGTCTGCAAAATGAAAAGTAGCACAATCTTGTAGCTTGTTGTCTCTTCCAAACCACAGTCTAAAGGGCACCAAATGAAATTAGTAGGTGGCAGGTTTAAAGCAGGCAAAAGGTATACAGGTGCCTATGCACAACAAATAGCTAAACTTTGGAACTGCCTCCTACCCCACGTAATGAAAGGTAAGAGCTTACCCAGCATTTAAGTGAGGTCCTCGAACATCAGGGTCTTCTCCACAGATCTCACAAGTTTATAATGGTCTCTTGGTTTTATTTTCCCTTTTTGCTAGGTTTTATGTAATCATGTTAGACTGTGCCTCGGCTGTTAGCTGCACTGCGGGGCCAGACCAGTTTGCTGGCATGGTGTGCTACCTTCTGTTTCACCTCAAAAATTAAATCAATGGGGAAGATCTTGATTCTGCTAATTATTAATAATGATGATAGCGGATGACATGTAATTCCTGTGTATAAAGGATCAATAAACGTTTTATGCATTGCGAATACTTTTATCTGCGAAACTGTGCACATCAGCTCTTAAAAAAAATTTTGTTCCTGTTAGATCTGTGTTGTTCCCTTCCCCTGTCACTGTAAACAAATATTGTGTAGGACACATTTGTAAGGTAGACTATTAATATTTTCCTTTCTCTGATGCTGTACAATGCATTTCTCTGTGAGGAGGGTCATTTTTCTATTATCTTTTTTAATATATAGATGCAATAAAAAATATATACAGAAATTATATATACAGCTTTAATTTTGGACAGCTAGCTAGACTGCTCTGCAAGGTTTTACTGTCTTAAACCTTTTTAAAGAAGTCATTGACTTAACTGCTGGTCTTGCCTGTATGAAAGCTAGTGGCCCAGATTCTAGTCTGATACTTAACATACAAACAAATGGACTTCAACTTGGATAGTGCATTATTCTTTCTGTTCTACCTGTGGCATGGCATAAAGGGAATTCTTTATACACTAATAGTGGGTTCATCTTTCTAAATTGTAAAAAAATATTTCCTAGAACTATGGCCCAATAGTCTGGGGCCTTCTTACATGTCACTTTATCTGTGTAATCTGACCATGTACTTCAGTTAATGTCTGTCCCATTTCTGTGACCCACTTACTTTACTAATGTTTGTAAAATAATGACTTTAGGTAACGAACAGCAGCAGTTGCATATAAATGACTTTTTTTAAAACAAAAAAGAAAACCCTATAGAAGTTTCCTATTGGTCTATTTTATTCCTAAGGGCCAAGGGCTAGATATTGTGATACCATATATGCTAAAGGAACTTGTTTTGGTTTTGAGAGATCTTTAAATGACATCCTTTGTAATGTCCTTTAAAATATGGGCTTTGTTTTAATACACACAAAAATAAATAGAATAGAAAAAATACATTTAAAATATTTGATTTTATTGTAAAATACAGGAAAACAAAAAGGCTCCTATACTACTTTGCTGTTTTCTAGTTACTGTAATTCTGACATTTTTTATTGAGGAGAACATTCTTCAGTTTTCCATGTGGCATCCTTGGTTTTTCTAAACTACATGTGCCAGAACAAACAGCCCAAAACTCTGAACACGTGGTTGACTTTCTTGGCCATCTCCATTGCAGTCCAGCTGTTGTCTCTCTTTCAGACAGCCCTCACTTTGACCAGCATCTTATAGGTTAAACAGAAATAATAAAATAATAAAATCATGGGACATGCTGAATATTTGATGATGATGATGATTATTATTGTTCTTAATATTATTACTATTAAAAAGACATACACATTACTTGCCTTAAAGGGAAAATAAAAGAGGTCTGTTGTTCTGTTTCATGATTTTTCCATGTTAGAGAATCTTGTAAAATACCTCTTGCTCACTCAGACATGGTAGGTGATTTCACAGGATAGCATGTGCAGAATTCTGCACTTGAGGTCTACATATGACATCAGAATTAAGCCTTTGCAGTCCAGAGCCAGCTTACAACCCAAATAAAATTGTTATTTTTTGTTCCTTAAGGTACCTCTTTCTAATTCATGGTGATCTCTAATCTAAAAAAAGGACTCCAATTTGAATAAAATAAATGGAGAGATGTGGTAGATTATCAACATGATCTACAGAATGTGCTTTGACCTTAATTAGCTATTACTCTAGTCCCAAAAATTTCAGTGCTCCACTAAATACTGAGGTTTACCTTAAAGACTCTCATGTCTGAGGAATAATTTTTGAGAAAATGCTGTGGCAAGTATGTCTGATTAGGGTGTTACATAGACTAAGCAAACTGCTAAATTTTAAATTTTTTGCTAATTTGTTTAAACGTTCATTATATAGAGCAGAAAAGAAGTCTTGAGTTCATTTTGAAAAAGATCAATAAATAGTAAAATATTAAAATTAACTAATAACCAGATGTCACCATTCAGAGGGACCCTGACAGGATGGACAATTGTCCTGAGAGGAATCTCATGCAGTTCAACAAGGAGAAGTGCAAAGTCCTGCACCCGGGGAAGAGCAATCACATGTACCAGTACATGATGGGGGCCAAATGGCTGGAAAGCAGCTTTGCAGAAAAGGACCTAGGGGACATCAAATTCAACACAAGACAGTAGTGTGTCCTCATGGAAAAGGCAGCCAAAAGCCTCCTGAGCTGCATTAGGCAGAAAGTTCCCAGCAGGTAAAGAGAGGTGATCCTTCCTCTCTGCTCAGCACTGGTAAGACTCCTCTAGCATGCTGTCTCCAGTTCTGGGCTCAGCAGTACAAGAAAGATATGGACTTATCAGAGGGAGTCCACCACAAGGCCAGAAAAATTATGAAGGGGCTGGAGTGCCTCTGCTATGAGGAGACAGAGAGCTGGGACTGTTCAGCCTGGAGAACAGAAGGCTCAGGGGAGACCTTATCAAGGTACATAAATACCTGAAGAGAGGGTGCAAAGAGGACAGAGCCAGGCTCTTTCCAGAGGCTGCCCAGTGCCAGGACCAGAGGCAATGGGCACACACCAAAACACTGGAGGTTCCCTCTGAACATCAGGAAACACTTTTTCAGTGTCAGGGTGGCCAAGCATTGGCACAGGATGCTCAGAGAGGCTGTGGAATCTTCATCCTTGGAGATACTCAAAAGGCCCCAGGACACAGTCCTGGGCAACGGGTTCTAGGTGGCCCTGCTTGAGCACAGGGGTTGGACCAGATCATCCAGAGGTCACTTCCAACCTTAGCCATCCTATGATTCTGTAGATATTGACAAAAGTAATTACAGACCTCTGTAAGATTTTTCATCAGTTCTTCCCCTCTTATGTAGTGGACAAATAGTTTTATCTTCAATTTGTAGTTGGAAAATAGTGATCTATAGTGATAAAATACCAGGCAATCTCCAGCAGTCAGGAATAGCATCCAGCTCCTCTGAGTCCAAGGGGAGTACCTTGTCCATCAGGCCAAACTGATGTGAACACCAGCAAGAGTAATGGAGAATGGTGTTTGCTAACCGTGATATTTGTAGTGTGTATGATGAAAAAAACCCAGCCTAACAAGAGATGAAGCTCAGTCTAAAAAGAGCTGATCTGTTTTCAAAGCTGATATTGTGTTCCCCGTCTGTTCAAAGAACGCCTGTGCTGAAACTTATGCATTAGAAAGCCACACGAGCACAAGTGAAGAATAGTTTGGTTTTCATTTGAATGTCCTGTCCCATCCCTCTCCTGTGGGGTCTACAATTTTCCGTCTAACAGGATCAAGTTCTGACTGCAAATGCTTCTTCGTAAAATGTCAGATCCAGCATTGGATTTTAACCATGAGCTGTTGAAAGCACTTGTTCATTTAGTTCTTCCAGCTTCTTTGCAAAATTAACCCAATAAAACAAGCCCAACAGGCTACCCCTATAGCTACAATTATTACTGCACACTCACATATTTTTTATAGTTTTTACATTTTATAATTTTATTCTTTAGTAATAGTGTGATATCTATCATAATATGTAAAATATGCCCAAATGATATAACAAATACTGACTTTTCTTATTTGGGGAAAATAGCTATGTTGGCCTTTCATTTCTTACTAAGAATCTGCATTAGTTTCCATGGAAAATTAAGACAAAGCAAAGAAATGGAACAGAAATGCGTGTTAGTCACATTAAGCTAAATGTATTGATCAAGCAAAACCTGAAACACCGTAAGGTTGGAATTTTTATTTTATTTTGTTCAGATAAACCACACCTCCTAAAATGAAGCAATAACTACTTATACACGTGTACAAGTCTGTGACAGGTGGCAACATCACACAGCAGAAAAAAATTAAATTATTTTAAATTCCATTAAGTTATTTGTTTTGGTGCTACGCAAGAAAAGAATGTGATACTTACATCCATTCACTGTGAGATGCTTTGGGCTTGGGTTATGTCTTTTCAGTGCTGACTTAATGCAAAAGCTGTAGTACTAACTGGCACATGTCAGCCCCTACATTTGGTACGTGACACACAGCTGGAGTATTCGTTCTGAATATTCTTTATAAATTTAGCCTGTTTTCATAGAAAACCATTTCTGAAATGATGATGGATTTCCATGAAGACCTCCTCCTGGTTTCTGAATGGTTTTAATTTGGACCACCAAATCCAGTCTTCTCACCAGCCCTCTCCCAACAATGCACTTTTGATATGAACTTCTGGACAAATCAGCCGTAATTCCTGGCAGATAATTCCACACTATAATTCCTGAAAAAAATCTGAGCATGTGTCCAGCTGCCTGATCCTAGCAGTTTGCCCACAGCCCGTTATGAAACCTGCACCTATATCACAACAGGGGGCAAATGGCAGCATACTTGTGGCAGCTTATATTTAACTAGTTTGGGTAACCCTGGGAGTCAAGTCCAGGGAAATTGTGCTGCTGTGAAATTTCTGGGGCTCTGGGCTCCCCTCAAGAAGATGATCTGGGCTGCTGTACCTTTACTTCTGTCTGTAGCAGAGTTAGTTTGATCAAAAGTGGTTGATCAGAAGCTCCCCTGTGCTCCACATCTGACCACGAAGTATTCACAGTTCCTTTACAAATACTATGGTAAGAAGAAGAGGTAATTTTAATGCATGGGAGACCAAGGCCAGGCCTGTTTCTGGATTTCAGCAGTTAGTATGATGCCTGACTGTATGGTTTTCAGTCAGTATCTGAATTCTGCAGAGGAGAAGTAATAAGTTCTTGTTTAAGCCAATAAGTTCCTGTTAAATCACCATAGCAATTGAAATCTTTCACCAAAGAGAAAACAGGCAGCAAGTTGTCTCGTTCCTTTTCCTGGTCCTTATGGTAAAGTGAGTTGCATGATCTTTAGCAGAGATGTTGCTGGAGTACATCATGGTGTGGAAAGGTGAAATGTGTCCAGCACAAGGCAGGGTAATCCATTCCAGACTCATGTGTAATGCAGGGGAAACAGGTGCAAACAATTGAGCTCGCTGTCAGTAAGCTACGGTGATCGCTTTTGATATCTTAATCGTTAGTTGATCCATGTGCAACATTGGCAACATCACTGTCATAGCTGACTGCCTTCCGCACATCTGTAAACCTTTCTGGGAGCTTCTTGATGTGTGTGTGAGTCCACGAAGCCCTGACATCATGAGAACCTAAATTGGGCATGATTGCTGCCATTTCCGTTTTCCTGCTAGAAAACCAGAGAGTTGACAAATGTCAATAACTGCTAATAGCTCACTACTGTTTGTCAGATGCCACAGAGGGCAGGTGCAAAGAGGAGTGTTCCTCTGAGCGCCACTCAGCAACCAATTCATTTGTAAGACTGCTATCTAATTGCTTTTGCAGATAAAGAACTTGCTGTTGCTTCACTCCGTGACACGCCGGTAACTGTTCAACATTAAACATGTTCCCACTGAGCTCCAGCAAACCCTGCTGCAGATTTCCTTACAGATAATAACAATAGTTTGGAAATAATTTTTATGCAATAGGCATAGGCTTTATGTATAACACTATCAACTATCAAATCAGCCACCTCCTCTCTTTCTTCCTGCAGAAAACATTATGACAATTATATACACCTAATTTATGACCTCCCCACAAAACATGACACTGAAACTGATGACACAGGCTGCTGTGGTGGATGTTTCTAGTTCTGCCAGGTTACACCAGCAGGAGGGTAGCAGGTTTCCATGGATTTGTGTATTCTGCTCATTTTAAACTTCAATTTATTTTTGCAACGATAAAATGGGGTTTGTATCTCTACAGCCAGTTTTTGTTCACAGCAGAACTGCAGGTGAAAATTGTGTCCTCTCAAAGGGGGGCTTGTTCATGCAAAAATATAGCCAATGCTCTATATGTTTCATTAATTTCTTCAGGAATTGTTTTGGATCCCTATCTATTTTACAACATGATAGTGAATATTTTGACTGGCTGAGAGATACATTTCTGTCACCATTCACCTAGCTTTTATTTCATACTTTTGTAAGTATATGACTGCAACGCGTTCAACTAAGGTTCTCCTCCATTCACTGCATATTTCTTCTAACACATTTATTAACTTCCCCAAGAAACCAGTCAAAAGAAGTTAATTGAGGCATTCAATTGTCACTGCTGTTTGACTCACTCTATTTTGGCTGACTGATCTAGCTTAGGTAGGTATTCCCAGGCACCTATTTTCTTAACAGCCCCACAGTGAAGTGTTCTGTGAAGATCTTGTCTTTTCTCTCAGGGAATCCTTTCAGAAGACTCGTTTTTCAGAAAATGCCAACAGAATTCTGTACCCTGGCTGGTATAACAAAATTATGGGGAGTACAGTTTGTGGGTTAGATCAGATCCAAAAAAAACCCCAAAATTACTTGCCAATGAAAGAAGCAGATGCGTAGATAAAATCTACCATGGTTTTCTCATGTCATCAAAAGTAATCAGCAAATATAGAGAAATAGTCTGGTCCAGTTCCTTATTAAAACTGGAAAAAACAAAACAGGATCCATTTCAGGTTGCCATACCTTCGCTCATCTGACTACCCACTGCATCCTCACTTCAAAGGTGGCATGTGAGTTGATTCTGCTGGTGATTGTGTAGGACACTTCATTTCAGTTTTTTCAACGCACACTGATGATAAGAAATCTGTTGGCTCCATATATTAAGGAATAATAAAACAAACATTAACTCTAATTACACTGAAGGTGAGCAAAACTCAACATGTTTTGGTGCAGTGCATTACCCTCTCCATTAGTGTAATGCCATAACAAAGAATGACAGAAATTCCTACAGCTGTATGTAACCAATCTATCGCCTTCTCTGTACTATTTTATCAGTTTGGGGGAGGAGCAGCCAATGGGTACTTTAAGGAAAAGTATCCAACATAGTATTGCTGTTCTTCTCATAGAGTTAGAAGTTAGAACTGGATCTGACTATGAGCTGTTATTTAGTCTGCCTCCTTCCTCCCACTCAAAAGAGGATCATTCATATCTAAACAAGCCCTGAGACATGTTTTCTAGCCTGGCCTAAAATCTTCTCACAAGGAAGGTGTTTTCCATTTCTTTTCCTTTCAGAGTCTGTTTAGAAAGAGATTTACCTCACATCAGGACTCAAAGATTCAAATACAGGACTAGCTATAGACCCTCTGTTAGACTGTGTCATTTCCTAACATGAAAAACCAAACGGCATACCTTTGATTTTAGTATGGATACCTCTTAGAGTTTAGGGTTTGGGGAGGCATATAAATGTCTATATATTTTATGATACATTTATTTTTATACATACATACATGTAGACATAATAAATATGTTGGTTTGAGTATATGTATATTTAAAGGTATATCTAAGCAAACTTATTTAGAGGGAATCATAAGTATCCTCCAATATCCTTTCTAATGTCACTCTCCACGTAAACACCTACGGTTAGCACTCCTACTTCCCCCATCTTACCTTAGATAGGTAACTTTTTAAGACTGAGGATATATGTCTTGTTTATGACTGCTAAGTGACTAGTGCTTTTTCATGTGCTGAAAAATAGCAAGTTTTATCTCTGGGATGAGAAATGTTGGTACCTTTTGCAGGTACCAGCTGCACCCACATTGACAACCACAGTGACCCGATGACCTCGCTAATAAATTCAGTTTTACCACTGTCATTCAAAAATATGCTGTTCAGTTTCTTTTTTCTTACTTTCTTTCCAGGAAGTTTTCCAAGATCCTGTGTCTCAACTAAGAAGCTGCAAAGGGATCTCTGTGGTGCCAGGAAGCTCATAGCTTACAGTTCATTAGAAAAGCATTAACTCTGGGTTTGTTTGACATGTTTTCAAGGACACAAAGTTTTACCTATTCTGTCTTTTTGCAAGTTACGTGGGTTTATGTAAGGCTATTTTTCCCCACTGGAAAGATTTAACTTGTAGTGGTAACCCTTTGGAGCACCTGGCTCAGGAGAGTAAAATAAAGGAAAGTTTGATTTATAGAGGATGCCAGTGACTTTCTTCTGGCTGTGAAACTTAGCTCTGTTCATCTGATGCCTTTTAAAGCACAACCATGTGTGAAAAATAAAGAATCTTTATAACTTCCTTTACCTTTAAAACAACAACAAAAAAAGTAATGTATTTATTTAAAAAGCTGTTTGCTTTTTTAAGGCTTATATTTCATTTCAAAATATATTGCTTTATACAATATGGATCATTTAGGATAAATACTGAAAGGTAATCCAGTAGTATACTATTCATAGTTCTATAGTATCATAATTAAATATTAAAGTATTAGAAAAACATATCTGGACAACATGACTGACCTTTGAAAGAGAAACCTCATAAGACCAGAAAGAATTAATGTAATTACATGCAAAATTATGACCACGTAGCAAGTCAAACCCAGCTGTACTCAGTGACATAATGCCGCACGTGTATTCCCCCATCTGGTCACGTCCTTCCTCTATGAAGCGTGCTGAAGTTTGCACCTAACCCCATCTGCGTTCTGGGTTACCCACGGTCCCCCTAGTCTGGGTCTGCCAGCAGCCCACTGGCTCTCACCAGTGTGGAAACGACTCAAGAGGAGCCACAAGGCAACACAGCCTCCTGAGCCCCAGCCCGATGCTCAACAGGGGGGTCTCAGTAATGGTTAAAAGGACACGCGTACTGCAGACGGGCAGGTGCAATGTTATGTTTGGCTCCCATTTTGACCAAAAATGTGGAGCGGAGTGAATGAAGAGAGTTAAATGAGCCAGCAGGAGAGTGCCAGTGCAATGTGTGTGACCGCTAAGAGCCTGGTGCAGAGGGAACCAGCCTGGGCTGCATCGCAGAACTCCGCTGCTGCGGAGAGGCTGGGAGCGTTGCAGGCTTGGGGATCCACAGGCAGATCCAGAAATCCGACAAGTAGGTTTTGGGTTTGGCAGCCAGCTTTATCAGATAGTCCAAATAACTCAAACTTACAGAGAGTAAAGTCTTTTGGCACATTCAGCTACATGCACCAGTAATGACACATAATGTCTATATTAGACTTTGAGATGGAAAGATATATATGACTGATCAGATGTCTTCAGCATAGACTAAAATGCTTAGTCTGAAGAAGAGGCAATCAAGGCAGCAAAGATGGCAATCTGTAAAAATCTTGTGTGGTATGAAGTTGAATGGGGAGCTACAGTCTGCTGGCGCACAGTACACTAAAAGTAGGTGGCATCAATTAAAATTATCTGGAATTATGTTCAAAATGAATAGAAGAAGCTAAACCCTACCCCTGGTAAAACCCTAGAACATAATGGATGCTGATTTTACGTGGGTTTAAGCACTGACTGTACAAACTCACAGAGAAAAACTCCATTAAGGGTTATCAGAAAACCAGATAATTTGTCTAGGTGAGGAAGACCCTGAGCTGCAAACAGGCACTGGACTGATCACTAGCTATCTGCTCTGTTCTTCTGCATTTCTGTAAGCATTTGCCTTTGGACACTACTGAAGAGAGATTACTAGACTAGATTAACCTCTCACCTGCTGTACAGATTGTTATCTATATATTCTTAATTGCACCACAGGGAAAAGGGAGGAGCAACTAGTTTAGTGGTTGGTTGGCGTTTCCACCTTTCTACAACAAGAGATGACATCTACTCAGAACAACAAAAGATTTTCCAACATAACTAAATATGAAGAAAATAATTTCCAACCCTCTGCCAGTCAAATCCAGTCCTCTGGCCAACTTCTTGATCACAGCCTCAGCGTTTGGCTCGTTTAGGTGAAGAACTTCCTCTCTCCTTTTTCAGCTTGCTCAACCAGCATCCCCACAAGTCTTCAGAAACTCCTGTAATAGACAGAAAATGCCCAACACTTCAATATTAAGGGGGGCTCCATTGTTGAACTGACAGAAAGAATAAAGAAGACTCTTGAAATTTATCCGCAGGCCAGGTTACCATAGCCAGCTAGGCTTGTGCCAACATGTAAGGAACCAGAAACAACCCAAAACCTGCAAAAACGTTGTCCTTGACAGCTATAACCAGGCTAGCCTTTACATCTGTAACTCACATCGAGGAGACTCTGGAAAGAATGAATTGTTCTGGAAGAAGCTGGATAAATCATGTTTTAAATTATTTTTGTGGGACGGGAGCCCTTTAGTCTATTAACAAATGGCTTGCAAACTGACCCTGTATTCTATTTATGTATTAGCTGAATAGTTTAATGCATTTCAGCTTTTTGTGAGTTGTTCCAAAACAGTCTGTCAATGGTTACATGAGTCATAGGTCATTGTTTCTGAGAGCTGATTGGGTGACTGCAGTTTTTAATAAGGAGACAAAATGTGAAAAATAGCACCCAGAGAATAAAGCACTTAAAAAGGGCTGTGCCAAAAGATTAATCAATTATGGTGAAATGCTTTAGTTTGGAGAGTTACAGCCTTTTACGCTGTCTGAGCACTCAAAACACATGGGTGACATGACCTGCAAATAACAGTTAGCTGGATTCACCACTTTAGCTTGGACTGTTTCATATTCTACAGCCGTATCCATTTTACGTGACTTGGGTCAAAACATAAAGTGTGTTTTTTACAAAACCAATTTATAATTTACTAAGCTGTTAATGGCAGACAGTAAATGCGTGGCCTTGACTGCAGTTGATCTGAGCTGTTTCTCCTTGCTCCTCGCCCAGTGAAGAGGCTGCACAAGCAGTCTAAGTTTAAGAAACACCAAAGCCCTTTTGCAGAACCACACTCCTCTAACTGCTGGTGTATGAGTGTTGATGGTGCCTCACTCCTGCCCCAGTCAGCATCTGCTGCTGTGCCTTGGATTTCCCTGCGACGATCCCCAGAGGTGCTCACACACCACGCAACAGGTGACTCAATGCAGGAATCTCCCTCTTGGGGCCTGCTTTATGAAACCAATGCAAGCCAAATTATTCCTTTTTGTCCCAGCAAGTACAAAATAACTCTTCAGGAGCCCCAGCTCCCTTGCGTTACAGCATCCAGCTTGGAGTTGCCAGTCCTTTCCCCATCCTTGCCAGCTTTGGTTCTTCCTACCTTTGACTCAAAAGATACGGCTTTGCAATGTTTTGACGGCCTGTTCCCCAAAGAAGTTTTGCTGTCAGTGCAGACAGTGTCTCCTGGATCATCTGCAAGCCCTGCCACAGCCTGCCCTTGGGATCATGGCCACCCCAAACACACCCACTTAGCACCTGCGATGGCCACAATTTGCCCCCACAGGATGCTCCTGTGAGGCATGTGCCCACCTTGGAAGTTTGTAGCCACAGTGGCCAAGCCATTCATTCCGACAGCGCTGTTGAGCCTATTCCTTGAGCATCCTACCTTAGCCACTTTCTGTCCTTGTGCCAAGGCTTTAGTTTGCAGGTATGTGGTTGTACACCATGAGGACACTTTTCCAACAGCTCTTCCCACCTGGCAGTAGGCCGCAGTCACTCAATAATGATTCAGGTTGACTGCTACAATGGGGGCATCTATGTTAGACATAGACATCTGTGGAATCACCAAAGCCAGAAGAAATGAAGCCCTTCCCAGCCTCTAAACTCTTGAGTAAAACTGTGTTTCCTGAAGGCCAAAGCAAGCACAGAAGATATACAGCCTGAGGGCCCAGGGCTTTGTTCAGCATCACCAAAGCAATCATTCATAAATCGTTATCTTAAAACCAGCAATGGGTTTTAAATCCTCACTCAAATGCTAAATATTCAGTTCTTTGGCTTAAATATTCTGTTCTTTGGCTTTTAAGCCATTAAAAAGCCCCTCTTTAAATATTTCCTTCACAATTTTCGAGGACCTATAAACTTGTTGGGATTTACTTTAAATTTAAAGTAACTGGATTCTCATGAAGCTCTCCCTGGGACTTTTAAGAAAAACACCAAACATCGCAACGGCAATCAGTCTTGAGAAGCAGTTACTCTGCCTTTCAGTGGCATTTAACTCTCACATAAATCACGGCATTTGAACCGATTCTTTGACTCACTATTAGCGATTCCAGAACAAAACCCAGAAATGTAGTAGAAATTTAGGCCAAATCCACCACAGACTGAAGGAAATGGTTGTGAGATCACTTGCACCGCAGCGAGGATCCCTGGGGCAGGCGGTGGGAAGGATGCTTGTAAGTGCAGTTAGAAACAAAGTCAGTTATACTGACTGTTGAATTTGTCACTTTATTTACAACCATACCTAGACTAAATAGACTTTTTTTTTTAAGTGGCTAGTTGATTTTTAGTACCTGTATTATTGGGGGCTGAATTTGAAACACGAGGAAAGAAAAGTGGTCAGCACTTCCTGAAATAAGGATATTTTTGTACAAGAGTAGGAGGAAACGACTTCATTATCCATTCAGATCATTCATCTTGCACAGATCCTGGGGTCTTGCCTGATTCCTGACGGTTGTACATTATACCTTTGGGACAAACCTCCCCTTTTGATTTGGGCAAAAACCCACTGAGAAAGACTCTCTTACAATCTCTTCCCGTGCCATTTCACACTGTAAGACTTCATATTGTTTTACATTAACTGGGATGTGCGTGTGCTCACATGAGAAAAAATGCTGTGTGATTTTATTTTTTTTTGTCTTCATCGCTTTCAGAATATTCTGTGGCTTTCTGAAACCAAAGTTATTTTAACTTTTAAAGGGCCTTTTATTTAGAACCATTAAGTCACCTGGTGTCTCAATGAAGGAGTAGGCCACCCAGTCCTTCAAACAGTTGATATCTAATTAGACAGCAATTGTCCACATATTTGGATCTCCATTTGCCCTGAAAGCATCTGCTAGGCGCAAGAGCCCAGAGCAGGAGCTGACCTGACTCACAGCTCCCCAGATAACGAGCCACCAGCAGGCCAAAAAGGCAAAACTTCAAAGCAACCTATTTGAAGGAATCTGTAGCTGCTCCCTTAGAGGAGTCTTCCAACTGTTTTGCATTGGCATGGGAAGACAAGGCAGCTACAGCTAAGACCAGAGCAGATGCGGCATCCAGGTGAACACGGGGAGTTTTTCATTGATAGTTTGTTTCTGGGAACGGACGGTGACAGGAAAAAGTGGAGGATGAGGCAGCTACATGTAGGGTGTACAGTCAAACACTGCATCTAGCAAATCTGTGGGTTATAAAAAATAAGCCAACCATCCAAACCACTTCTTTTTACATGGACTTGCACCTATTCCTCTTTGAGCCTATCAGCAGATGGGCTTATTTAATGGGCTAACACAGGGGCTCTCTTCCTAGGTCATATTACCACAGCCAAAGCGTTACAGTGCCAGGCACAGCAGGCATATCTAAGGAGAACATCACAGAGAAGTTATACTACTGGGAGGATTCCTAAATCAAATATACCACAGATAAGTGGTCCTTGGGATTGATGGGGCAAAGACAAAAAGAGTTGATGATCCTTACACTGGAGGAATTTCCCCCAGAAATCCTGCAAGGCTATGCTGAAACCTGCGTTGTGCCACCAGGTAGCTTTACAAGGGCTCTGGGTCACATCACCATCTACTTCAGCTTTTGCTCTATATTCAAGTAAAAGAAATGTGTGGCTTAGTTTAGCCATCTTTGGAGAAATGCTTGGAAAATTCCATGTTTCCTCCTTAAGTTCATTGTTCTATTGTACCTTTGTATTCATTTTTATTAAGATCTTTGTTTTATTTTTGAGTCAAGAGATCATATCCCTGGAGGTAGATTGCATAATTGTGAAATCATAGAGACCAGAGAAACAATCCCATAAGTACTCCCCAGGGCATAACCAACATGGAAACTGAAAAAAAAAAAATGCTCTCCCAAGGCTGGTGCCTCCCAGACAGTTATAGCCTTCAGTGTTCTGTCAGCTTTTGTCTTGTACATAAACCATAAGACACATGGCCTTTTTGCATCATGATTTTGCAGCTGCTTTTATTGCTCCATCATTGACACTAGAACTTGAAATGCAGGCTGGAAGTAAAAACTTTCACAGTTGCTGAAAAACAGGTTCATATTTTTTTTCTTTATTCTATAACTGGTGTTCAACCTGTTCAAAATTACTAAAAAGTAAAAAATTATCTGCCATGACCAAGGGAGAGCAGGAACAACAAAGGGGGGCGAGGGGGACGGGACAGGATGGGACACGACACACACCTCTTTTACCTGCGTAAAAAGATGATTACACTGTACCCAGTCACCTCCCTCCCCCTCAAAGTATTTTATTTAATCTGGCATTTTCCATATAGGTACCAGAAAGCAGCTGGATGACTCTGCCCAGACGTCTTTATCCTGAGTCTGTTGGTGGCGAACTCTCAAGGGGAAGTGGGAAGGCTCAGGTGGTGCAGGTCAGGTCAAGTGAGACATTAGAAAGAAGCCTATAGGTAAGAAGAGGCTCTCCTGGCCCCAGACCCTGCAGGATCAGCACAGGCTGAGACCTTGCTTGCCTTCTTCACTGCAGTGTCCTTCTGCCTTGCCTTGTGCTGGGGAGGGACCTGAGGACTGGTCAGTGCAACTGGTGGCAGCCGCCTCAGCGGGAGGCACATCGTGAGAATTACTCTGGCTGCTATGCAAAAATCCCTGAGACATAAACACCTTTTTCCCTGCAGCAAAATTTTGGACAGGCTAATTTTTTTTTTTTAAATAATTCTACATAGCGTGATTTATTTCTTTCACTCCAGCTTCAGACTGGAATTATGCTTTTAGTTCATGTTTCTCTATGCTCGTAGTGGCCTTTAGCCATGTACTCCACGGTCAAAGTTGTAATGATGGTTATAAATACTTTTACTAACAGAGAATAATTTGGCTTCTCATGCCAGAAGCCAGAGCCTGCCCTTGAGGTACCTTTGCTAAGGTGAACCCCCCCACCCCCTGCTCTCTTCCCACCCCGGGCCGCTTGATTTCAAAACCTTCCCAAACATGAAGGTGGGGGGGGAGAAGGGGGGGGGGTGCAGTTCTTTGATACATCCCATCTATTTGCCACAGCAATCCGTCTTGTGACAAAGTAAACACAAGAAGATGTCAAGATGTCCTGCTTTCTCTGGTTAGCATTATTCACAGTAGATACGGTGTTTTCGTGAGGGGGTGAAAAGACTTTAAAGCAAAAAGGTAAAGTCTAATTGAGGAGGGTTGGAGGGTTATTTAGATATATATCAGTTTAAAGCTTTTGATATAACATCGTGATGTCAGCTTGGGTTAAACCTTTAAGATTGAGACTGGATATAATAGGGATAGTCCATCACGGGGAATGGGGTTTCCAGAGATCTGTAAGGTTAATCTAAATTATCCCGGAGATTAGCCCTGAGACAGTGAACGGTTCCACAAACATCACCACTGCTGTCCCAAGCAGCCATGTGATACCTTCATACCTCAGTTAGCATTTTCAAGGAGACTAATCCTGAGCTCGCCAGCGAGGACAGGACATAATTTTATAGGTGAGGCTGTCACTCTCTCTCGGGGTGAGTTATGGGGCTGGGCTGGCAGTGGAACAGGAGCATACAAGTTACAGGTCAAGCTCTTCAAAGACTGTCAGCTCAAGCAAATCCACTCTGCAAATTTAAAGCTCTTCACCCCAAAGCGTCAAGCAATTTATTTTGTTTTAGAAGAGAAATAAGCTGTGACCCTGTTTCTTATATTTCTAGCTACTATCTTTGACTTATTGTGGTCATCATTCAACCACTTTGTGAGAGGTATGTGGCACCGGTAACATGGAAAAGTTCCCAGAAAGCTTTTCAGTACTTACTCCACAAGTCCAAAAGAAAGATGCTAAGCTATCTGCTCTTTGACACCAGAAAGCGCGGTTTTCTGCTCTCTGTGGAGATTTCCTATTACAGATTTAATTCAGGAAGGCTTTTTTAAAGTTAACTTTGCATGCCTCTATTGAACATATGTACCTGAAAAATGACTGGGCGTCATGACTATAAGTAACATCTGTATATGTCACTGCCCCCCCTCTGCATGCACTCACAGTCCTGTCCGCTCACCTGATACATACAGTTTTCTTAGTACAATATAAACATTGAGTTTTCACTTTTTGTCCCTAACTTGTTTTATAAATTACATAAGGAAAACCCGCATATACTTTCGGCTCCAGTTGTGCAAATATTTGCTTCAGTGCGATTTTGTGGGAACACAGTGGATTCCCAGTGCTAGAAGGCAGATTTAGATAGAGCTGTGGACACAAGTATGCTTGTCACAAATTAGGACAACTCGAAGTATGTAGGGGGTGAAATGACAAGGACAATATGAAATCTTACAGTGAATATATCTGAATTTTAATTGGAAATTCAAATAATACCAGATCAACAGTTACTTTCAAAATCATTTTTTGTTTATTAAAAGCACTATCTCAGTAGGAAAATTAACATAGATTGAAATAAAAAAGAGTAAGAATTCAAATAAAATAATGTGTAGCTATGGAAGGATTCTGAAGCCAATCATCAGCGCAAACACTGATTATTTTTACTTAATTGCATTTTTAAAGAGGTGGAAGAGGAGTAAGTGGTGCATTAAAATTCAGGTGATATTAAATATAAGAAGATTTAAAATCTCTCTGAAGCTGGTGGATTTTTATTTCAACTGCCTACAACTACAGAAAACTAGAGGCACACATAACAAAAGACTTTTTCTGTATCATTAAGTCTTTTCAAACTTTCTTGTTCAAGATGGAAATGATGTGTGAATCAAGGAAATCTGTTTCTTACTGAAACATCTGTGGAGATGTGCTGTCTTAACTCTGCCCCTTCTAAAATAATTTTTCATCTAAGAACATTTCACTCTATTGATACTCTGAGCACAAGAAAAAAGAAGGGAGGAGACACGCATAACTATTCAGGCACGCTGGCATCTGCACCTCTTTGCCCTTGTTACCTCCCAACACTAATTGTCAGCTGAAGCACTAGAAGGTTTGAAACATGCCAGTTTCATTTCTAGTTTCGGTTGAGAATTGAAATTGTCAAATACCACCAAAGAAAAAAAAAAAAAAGGCTAAAAAGGCTGCTGGTCACATTTCCAGCTCAGTTTTCCAAATTCAAAACAATATAGGCAGGTTGGACAAGCTTCAAGTAAACACCCAAACAGTTCAAAGCAGAGAGGTAGATCCAAACCAAACCAAGAGCCCGGATCTGAAAGTTCCCACATTTCATAGACACTTGGATCCAGATCCAAAAATCTCTGTGGGCCCCGTATGTACAAAGGGGTGAATCAAAACCATGTCCAAATCACCTTTCTTTTCTTCTTCCTCCTTGAGCTCTGAAGGTGTTTGAATCTGAAACCAAGTCTGAACATCGCTTCTTACGTCCTTCTCCAGTTGGGTGGTTGGTCACACTTGAACTGAAACACAGACCTTTTGAGGCTTGGCCAGCAAAAAAGAAAGGTTTGAACAAATACTGTTGACTTGGCTATGATCTCATGAGACAGCATAATTGTGTCTGCTCCGAAGGCCAAAATATTTCAGATGGTGATATGAGCTACTTTATTTTTGTCAGCAAATAAGTGGCAGTAAGAGGTTCGGCACCTGTAGGCTTAGTTTTTCAAAAGTAACCAGTTATTTGGGGTTCTCAGTTTGAGACATCATATACTTAATTTTTAGAAATTGCTGAATATCTTAATTCTGAAAATTGGAATACCTCAGAATTACTGGTCTTTTTTTTTTTTTTTTTAGCTTTAAAGTGCCGGGTAACAATTTCCAGAAATGTGAAAATGTTGCCCCACCAGACCTTATTTCTGAAAAAAAAAATCGCCACAAGAGTCTGCCGTCATTTTCTCACTCCTACAGAGTGGGCAGTTTTGTAAATGATGTCTAGACATTCCTTAAAAGAAAAAACTTCTGTTGCATCAGTTTTGTTAGATTCTGTCCTATATGTGAACAATTAGCCGGTAAGGCACAAAACACATTTAAAAAAAAATAATAACAAATCAGCCTCATGCCTAGCTCGGCACCCAGGCGAGGTGCGTATGCAAATTGGCTGTAATTAACAGTTAAAGAGAAAGCAAAGGCCGATGCACCGGTAGGACAGCCG
>NW_009646402.1:187381-222982 GCF_000708025.1 Charadrius vociferus | reverse complement strand
GGGGCAGCGCCACCTGCCGGCGGAACCCGCGGCCCCTCCGCGCCCCGCTCCGCGCCCGCGGGAGGTGCTGGAGGGGAAGAAAGAGGGGGAAAAAAAGACAAAGACAAAAACAAACAAACAAACAAACAAGAAACCCCAAACAAACAAAAAAACAAGCACGAAGTGTCACCTTCATTCAAAACACAACGCGACAGGGTGGTAAAGGATTTAAAGGGCCACTATATGTTTATATATACTATTCTGTACGTTGCCACAGGGCCAGCAGCTCCGGCATCGCTGAATCAGCTCGCAAAGCCAAATAGCCAACTGACTGATAAAAGCCCCAAGGATTTAGGCAGCTCTGAATGTGGAGAGTCCCATATCAGACGGTCTGGACGTCTCGGCAAACTTGGTGCTCTCGGATGGCCGTGTGGCTTAGTACAGCTCTGTGTTGGCTCGGAGTGTAAATAAACGGTAGCCATGGGGTACACTGTGGGCGGTATTTGGCCTTCAAGAAGGAAATAAGTAAGACCAAATTAGCTGGACCGGCAGAGAAATGAAGATAGTGCTGGTTCATGAACTGAGACTCAAACTGACCAGCAGGGATGAATTTACAGAGCGGAATCAGAAATAAGGTAATCACCTGATTTTAGATGCTTTTGTCATTTATTATCTCTGTGTAAAGTACTGAGGAGACATTGGTAACTTCAGCGTTGGCCAATTCGCAGTTTTCATCTTTATTATTTTATTCCCCCTTGTTAAAATGTCTTTTCAGTACTCCAAGCAGTAATACAGTCCTTGCAGAAATACACAATGACAAAAAAAGTGGTTACTACTCCAAAAAAGAACAAAACCTTAAAACTTTCCATATTTCTTCCATCATTCTCCTCCTTCAAAGAGAATGCTGTGACAAAGACTTTCCTGTGCTTGAACTGATGATTAACTAACTTGGATTCCAGCAAATAAGAAATCAGGAGATGTTTAGGATAGTTAATACATAGTGATATTTAGAGCTAATAATTACTGCAGATTAATCAGAAAACAGTTTTGGGGCTCCTCCACGTATTTATCCGCAGTGGAGTCCTGTTGCTGTGTTAGTGGGTTGGCTGCTTTGGCAGCAGTGAAATTTAACTTTCTTCAGAAGGTATTTGTTTCTAAGTGTGGGAACAAACCGAATGCAGGGACTGATTCAGTCTTTGATGTTACATGTAAGGATATCATAGATCTCATCAAATGTAAACAGCTAACAAAGAATCAGGCGTTTTTTAGCAGTAAACCATGGCAACCTTCTCTGGGAATGCCTGTCTGGAAGTAAAGTTCTCCAGAAGAAAAAAGAACTGAAAAAAGAACATGATTTTTAAATTATTTTTACCCTTCCTTTTTACATTGTCCTGCCTGCATATTCTCAACCATAATTATTGGTGCTGGTTATAAATACATACAACTGCCTGTCCATGGGTAAACTCACTGGGGGTAACGTAGGTTCCTTGCAGCGCCAAAGAACGGCAGTATCGTACCTGAAATAAATCGTGAAGCAGAAAACTTGGTTTAAAAAAAAAGTTAATTGGGGCTTTAAAGATGATCTGGGTTTGTCATGAAAACTAAAATTCTCGTGTCTGTGTTGTCTCCAGTTATTTCAGTTCAGTAGGTGGTCTCACGGACTCTCCAGAGGAAAAGCAGCCATTGGGGTCTGCTCTGCTGCCGGTCACCAAGAGATGAGCGAAACGGTCACGCGCTCATTTGTGTTTTTTTACCTGTGAGGATATAATATGGCATTTGTCTTTTTCAGCAATTCGGGCGTTGCTGATATTGGACTGGCAGTCTATATTAAATAAGTAAGTGAGGCACAGTTTAATGAGAACTCAATATTTTTACTATTAGACTGGTTGATAGAACTGGCAAAAAAAGGTGACAAATTCCAGGTGCGTAAGTCCTTCTTGTTCAGATATGACAAAGGATATGTGGACCTAAATGTGTCTCATTTTTCCTCTTCTTGCTAACATGAAGAGGTATATCAAATTTTTGCCTCTATCTATATACTTTGCCTCGCTTACATCCTTGGTTCACCACACTACGGACTAAGCATAGTCCAGTTCCACCGTTTGCTCAGTGCCTGGCGGGTGCACTGTGACACTGGTGGGTGACCAGACTTCCCTTTTGTTCCTTTGCTGGAGAACAGCTTTGGTATACCGATCACAGAGAAATTTAGCAGAAAAGTAATAGGGGAACAGAGCAATAAAGTGATATTTGGCATATCTGGTCCAGGGAGAGAGATTTTCCAGAAGTCCTTCCTCCTTTCTTCCTCGCAGCACTGCTTCTCTTCACCACTGCATTTCCCTGCTCCTTTGGACTCCTTCCAGTCACTTTAAGCCACCTCCACTATGACAGCACTTTTCTGGGTGGCAGCACTGTGATAGCAGATGAAGTGTCTGGGATATGCTTATTCCTATGCGGCATGTTCCTCTTACCTCCTCCTTGCTGACTCTGCCAGAAAACCTCAGATACTGGTGTAAGGCAGCAACCAGAATGGTCCTCAATCTACCCATTCCTGGTATAATTCCCACTTTCTCCCTCCAACCCAACTCATCCTACTGGGAAACAGCAACATGGTGGCAGTGGTCACAACCCCTCTTTCCACTGCTCAGCACAGGGCCCCTTCCAAGCCACGGCCATGAAGCGAGGATCACAAGGACAAGAAATAATGGGTAATGGGCACAAACTTGAACATAGGAAGTTCCACCTAAACATGAGGAGGAACTGTGAGGGTGGCAGAGCCCTGGCACAGGCTGCCCCGAGAGGTGGTGGAGTCTCCCTCTCTGGAGACATTCAAACCCCACCTGGAGGCCGTCCGGTGCAGCCTGTTGTAGGTGACCCTGCTCTGGCAGGGGAGGTTGGACCGGATGATCTCCAGAGGTCCCTTCCAACCCTGACCATTCTGTGATTCTGTCATGCCGGAGGGAATGCCATTTGCTTCACGTGTAAGTAAATGGAAGAGGCATAACCTTTTGTAAGACAGAAGCCTAGGAAGGAATTTAAAGGAAAAGAATGTGGGCATGGGATCAGGAATTGCTATCTGAGATACACTACAACTTGAAAATAAAGAAGCCTGAATAATAGCCAGTGACGTGCTGAATGCAGTCTTTAAACGACCGGCGCGGTGTAAGTCTCAACTAATATCATCCTTCCACCTCTGTTCTCCCCCTACGCACATATGCACGTGTACATAACCACATGTAAAATCTCATCTGATTTACAACTACAGCCTCTGTTGAGAAAGATCTTCCCAAAAAAAGCTCAAGATCTGGTGGTCTGTATTTTTGAAAGAGTACGAGCTCCAAAACAGTGTGTCACAAGAGCAAGTCACTTTGCCCTCGAACAATGTTATGAACTTGATACCCCAGATCCAGAAATAAGACCGCAGTGAAATGAGGTGATGCGTCATTTATGTGAAAGAATATTTGTGCTAGATACCTGATTTTTTTTATTCATTTTCTAATCAGTCCTAATAGATCATTATCAAACTAAAGTAAACCTCTTAAATGCTCAATTTGTGAGTGTGTAAATGAAGCTATGCAGAAAGGCCTCAGGACAGAATGAAGTTTATGAGATTGTAAGTGAGCTCTATTTATAAAACTGTTTGGAAATGAAACAAAAAGTTGTTCGTGGCTCACTCTACACACACCATCGTCCCTAACAAGCAGCATGGGACACTGTACATTTGGGATTTCCTAGTTCAGAAGGATGAAAATACACAATTCCTGTGTTTCAATACAAACAGGGCTTTTTCTAGCAAATAGTCTGATTTTGAAATATACTGGTATAGAATATGCTCTAATTTGAAAGAATAGTGAAACATCGAATCAGAGAATAGTAGGTTGGAAGGGACCTCAAGGATCATCTGGACCAATCCTTCTTGGTAAAAGCACAGGCTAGACACGAGCAAGTGGATCAAGTACAGTTTGTGTCAGGAAGTAAAATGTTGGTGAGTGGTGAGAAAATCCATATTGTGTTTTAACAGGGATGATTTGGGCCGCTTTTTTTTTTTTTTTTTAGGACATAATGTTACGTGGATATCAGAAATTACTGGGACTATTTTGCAGTCTCCTTCAGATTTCCAGACTTGAATCCACTGTAGTTATCATGCACTAAGTAAAATACTATATATTTGTTACTCCATGTGCTTATGCATGTGCATAATATATTGTTTGATAGAGAATTTATGTCATAAATTAACTATCTGAAGATCAAAGATTCGTTTTAGAATCCCAGTAGGTGTGTGCTATGGTCACTGTTTCCTTTGTTTTGTTTATACAGAGTGGATCATGTGATATTTAAAAGAAAGTAAATGTACTAAATTTTTATCTGTGGTCTTGGGCCGCAGCGTGCAAACCCTTCCAGGCACGAATCTGTCATTTTATGACCCATTCTTTCAGCCCGAGGAAATGACTTTTTACCTTACTTCATAAACTGAGCAGCTCTACAGTGCATTTAATATGACGAGGACAATTAACAAAATAAACCATTCTGGTGACACCGTTATTTTTGTCTTTAGAGTTTGCCCCTGTCGAACTGTTGGCAAAAAAATCAGTTATGATTCACACTATAAAAAAACGTGTGCCGCAAATGCAGCTTGCTGGGATCGGGGACTTGGAACAAAGACGACTGCTATTTACCCTTAGAAAGTTTGCCTCAGCCTAGATAAAATATCCTTTACCCTTCTATTGAATTTTCATAGGTCTGTCTTTATTAGTAGACATTCTCTTTGAAAAGATCTTTAAAATATATGGCTGCATCTATACATGCTCAAATACACCTCCATATGTACAAATATTAAGAGCTTGAATCATAGGTTAAAATGGTTGAAAATGTCTATTTTTGTTTCTCCTTCTCAATGAGCAAAGCGCAGTCTGTGGGAAGGAAATTTTACATTGTGTTTGTTGCAAGTGAATCATCAAAACATGTTGTTTCAACTGTTTTTAAGTTGTAAGTTCCATAGCATTGTTCAAAGAAACGCAGGTTTAACGGCCAGTGCTCAGCAAAACTCACCACAGAGGGTTGTTCCCACAGCCTGAGGAGTTTAAAGCCTCTCTTGTCAAGGTTTCCAGTGCTCGGGGCTTTCCCCGCTCCCCTTCCCAACGTGTCAGGGCTTTCTGCACCTGGGAGTTCTCCCACACGTGCTCAACAGCTGCCTGGATCCAGGAGCAAATTGGTTTATGGTGAGATCTTGCAGGCATGGGTGCAATTTGAAGCTGGTGTCCCAAAGAGAGAGCGCAGCAGCCCGGCTGTGGGCCACGGGGTCTGTGGCTGTACCCTGCCCGGTGCTCCTCAGTCACCCACCATGTGTGGGTCCCCCAAACCGCCCCACCGGCACAGCTCCCTCAGCATCACCACAGCTCCTCCGTGGCTCCATGTAAGGAGCAGGGCATATCCTCGCTTCCCGATGGGAATTACTGCATCGCATCGCAGTGGGTCAGAAACTTCCCTGGGCGCTGAAAGGTGCAGGTCCAGGGCTGTGGGAGCAGAGGGAGGTCTGGGCTCCAGTCCCCTGCAACTGTGAATGCTCTGGCAGAGAGGGAAAAGCAGGAGCGAAGTCCTGACAGCCTCTTCCACAGATGGTCTAAAATGTTTCCTTCTGTACTAAAATGCAGACAAACTGAACATGAAGCAAGAGACTTGTTGCAGGACAAATGCAAATTTCCATAGATCCTTAAAACAATATTTTATTTTTTTTTCACTTTGGCAAAAAAAATGAAAGCCCCTTCATTACAAGCTGAATTAATTTTTCTTTAAGAAATGAAAACCTTTTCAGCTGGGGTGAAAAATTGCTTCTGAATGTCTGAAAAAATGCACTTTCCAGCATAGGAAAGTGGGGTTTTTCTCTCTCTAGAGCTGGCATGTTCCACCATGCAAACAGCTTGAGCTAATATTTAATTAGGTAAATAATAGAACATTAGTGTTAGAGCAAGAGGGGCTGGTCAAGCATTCCTGACTCAAGACAACCTCTTAGACGCTCTGACCAGAAAGGAAATACTGCTACATGTGGGCAAATGAAAAATGAGACGTTTTATATGCAATATTATTTATTGTTCTATTTGAAGTTTGGATAACAATTGTAAACTGTGCGTGTGCATACATGTGCATGCACTTAAAATAGTTAATGAAATCTGGACACAAATGCCGCTGCTGATCTCCTCCTATATATATAGTGGACCCAGCCAAAACACAATCCTCAGGTTTTCCAGACCTGGATCGCAATCCAAATGTCGTGGCTCGTGCCCACCACTACTTCTTTTCAAGGAACTCATTCATCAGTGGTGTGGACATTTCCCTGGACTTTATTTTAGCTGCCAGAGATTTTTTGGCGTTTTATAATAAGACTAATTGCAGTGCATGTGAGCCCCAAGGAATGAAGACGCTTCTCTGCTTTAAAATTAGTAGCTGTGACTGCCAAAGTGACATGCAGAAATATTCTGGAGGGCAGATAGAAAGCTCGATGAGAGTTTCCAAGGCCACACAGCCGAGTGCTGACTTTTTCAACTTAACAAAAAAGGTTTACCAAAATACTTGTCTTCCTTTTATTCCTACGGGGCGCTGCAGCTAAAAGAGTGAGCAATTCTTGGACTTAACCACTTGATTTCCTCTCCGACAAGCTTTCATCTCTCTCTTACTGCACAGCACAAGTCTTTTCTTGACTGTTTTGAATATTGGCTCCTTGGTTAATAAAATTTTACAAGTGATTTTGAAAACAAACAATACTATATTATCCCTTTTTTTTTAACTCATGAAATAAATATTCCATCAAAGAGACTTTTATGTTTCACAGTGGCAGTTCTCAAATGACCATCGTGGTATCATGTTCAAAACAGGGCACGGTCCATTTTTACAGTAGATTTACTCAATCACAGTTACTAATCGGATTAGTACTGCTTTTATGTCTGACAAATTTTTAAAAGTTGGGGGTCATTAAAGCTCTTGCACATAGAGAGCCTGTGGTGCTGGGCTGTGTTGTTCAATTTAACCATTTCTGCTTTGAAACAAATCAGACAAATGTTGGGGTTTTTTTAATGGGTGTAGAAGCTAAGTTGCTCTTTTGGGTTGCATTGCCACTGAGCATTTAAATCCGTTGCTCAACTTAGCAAAGCACATGCTTGTGTATGGGGTTGAGAGAATGTCAGTTTAAAAGGTAGGAGAGGCTGAGTGCTAGGGAGGGACTCGTGCACACTCCTATCCAACATTTACCTAAGCCTTGCTCTTCCCCCTTAACCACATGCGAGAACCAACCCTTACCATCTGAATCACAGCTTTTGTTATTACTCGTTCACAACTGCTGTCCAAAATTCTAATAAAAAAAACCTATTAGGGTTAGAATTAGATGTCACGAGGTTGCAAGTGATTTCTCTGAGAAGTTAAGAAGAAACTACATGTACCTCCAAAGGGAGAATTTGTCCACTAAAAGGCTAAGTTTGGCTCAAGAGGCTGAACTCCAGTGAAGTCAGGGAGTTATTCCAGATCTTGTAGAAGTGTAACACAGGCCATGTTTGGATGCCAGGTGTGTATCTCCTACTTCAGCTGTTCTCACAAATTGCACCGGAAAACAACTAGAAAACTTTTACTCATAAAACTACAAGAGGGTCCAATATCCTCTATCAGACAGCTGACTTAAAGCTCAAGCAGAATTAGTCCTGTGTAAAAAAGGAAGGAGGCAAAGCAGACAAAAAGGGTAGAAAATGAAGCCAAATCCTTCATTTCTACTGGAAATTCCCTCCTTGAGGAGGGAGCAGAGGGCATGCAATAACTATTCCAATAGCTATTGCAGCATTAAAATGGTAGGAGTGGTTCTGACTGACTCATTGCTGAACAGGCAGAAATGGGATGTAAAATCGGTTAGAAACTTAGAAAACTTCCCAGGTGTCATACAGCACCAAAAGCAACTAACAGTGTTTGTCTTTTCTTGAAAGTCAAGTCTATTTTAGTTTTAAAAGACTGTTACCAAAAGGCTGCCTTGCTAAAATCACCACAGAGGCTGATATTTGGAAATGGTTCCACTTATGCCTCCTGTAAATGCATACAAACAAGCAGCTTTCATACAGCCACTGATATATCTTTCTTTGCTCTAGTTTGGTAAGTCTGGAGGGTATAAGCAAAGATTAGATTTCTTAATGGATAAAGAAAAATGAGATATTTAATTTCTTTTTAACATGAACCAATTATGCCAAAAGGATTTCAGTAGAAACAGATGCATTAGAATGCGAAATAACTAAAACAAAAATTGAATTAAATATAGTCTATGTTTGTACATACTGTATAAGTACTAACTTTATGAGAAAGTGAATGGGTTAGCGTCAGCCAAGTACAAGTCATGAAATGCTCAAATTAAGTTTACACACCGAAGCTTAGACTCTGTCCCCTGGGTACGTGCATTGCTGTGAGATTTTTTATATTAATATCATATGTCATTTTCCAAACAATAAAGTTCAGTAGCATACATCTTTTTTAAAAGCTTAATTCACATATATAAATACGTATACAACGGAGTCTTGCTGCCTGTGTGTTAATTCTCTTCTTTGGAAGGGAAAAACGAAATAAAGATAAAACCTAAAAGCTGAGGTCTCCCCTGCAAGACTGCAAAGCTCTGTTGATCTGTAGAGTAACAATAATATATAAATATAAATCTACCTTGCTTTTCATTAACAGAGCTATTAGCTGGTCTAAGGAGGAAATTATTAATGCAATTGGGTCTCCTTTTTGTGGCCAGGGAGCAGTTTCACGTCTTCTCAGAGGAAAGCAGAGAGGAGTCTCCTTTGTTCTACCCAAAATCATTAACTCTTCAAGAGTCTCTGAGCTGAACAGGATCTGATACCTACAGAGTTTGTACAACTACCACTAATTCCTCAGCACTTCACAAATTAGTACAAATAAACTACACAGAGCAACACACTGACAGTTATACAACTTTGAAGGAGTAATAATGTCTATTAACGTAAGACTGCTACTATGAAGACACTGCATGAATAATATGAACAATATATTAGATATTATAATATCATAATATCCTATTGTAATAGAAAAGTCTTCTAGTGAAATTAAGGCTCAGTGAGGTTTTGGCATTTATAAGCAAAGGTAATGATTGAATTAACAGGTAATCCCAATCAGAAAAAAAAATATTTTCTTCTGTGGCACAGCATGTCTTCCAAAGGCTACTATTGAGCAAGTGCCCAAATGCACGAACAAAAGCTCCTGGATCAGTAAGTTTGTTTTAAAGGAAAAGTCCCGAGACATGAAATCAATCTCTATCGTGTTTTGTAAGTGCAAGTTCCTCCAAATCTCAAATCCCTTTTAAGACCCCATGTGAGAACAGCAGCACCACTACATACTGTGATTAGAGGGGCAAATGACCCAAATAAGTAGTCCTTAAACCCGGGCATGTTGAGAAATACTAACTGTGATCCTGAAGATTCAGGAGCTCTTACGTAGGGGCACAAGGAGTAGACAGAAAGTCAGAAAGTCACCAGAATTTAAGTGTCTGCTGTGAGCCACTGTCATCTTAAACTACTAGAGTAATCAGTGGAGACCTAGTCAATACAGTCAATGGAGCCAAGAGAGAAATTCACCTTACGCCAAGATAAATAAACAAAAGAGGCATTTACTCTGCTAAAGAGAGATGTCTGGAGCTGTTTGAGATGCTCTAGGACTCTCAGGACAGAACCAGGGGAGGCTGGGCATAAGACCTACAGAAAATCTTTGCCCTTCAAGATCAGCAAATGATCTGCAAGTGAAGTATCCTGGGGCATCAAAAAGGTCACTACACACTCATGATTAGGCAACTGAATCCCATCTGTACTGATCAGTCAGTCAAAAAGCTCCCTGTGGAGCTCTAAGTGTATGGACTAGACAGCTAGTGCACATATGGTTTCACTGCTAAATTTAGGAAGACACCTAAATCCCACACACTGCATCAGTTCCATAGTTCCTAGCTACGAGATGGATGGCCACATACTTCTGACTACCTGAGTACCTGGGACACTGAGAGTAGAGCAGAGGATAATCTTAGGAGCAGTTACTTGCTGAACACTGTACAATGATGACCCTCAGAGAAGAAAAACACTGAAATCACTAACTTACGCATTTCATGTGTTTAAATTCTTGGCATGTTACTAGTCACATTGTTCGGGTTTATTTATTCTTCTCAAGCCAAAAAACCAACCACAAATCCTCAGGTCTATGACAAGAAGACACTAATAGCATTCATCTATTTCCAGAAACAGATGGAGTAAAAGTATTGCCAGTAAAATCTAGTAATAAAGATGGTCAAACAACTTGGGGATAAAGAATTACCATGGGAAGGACCCCACTCCTGGTTCATTCACTAGGCTGTCTTTAACTCAGACCAGCATACCCTACAGTAGCACAACATTTTTCCATCAGCAGGTCAGGAGGAAAGGCATATTTCACGCTCATGTCGCTGACCCAGACCTCTGGCCGAAAGGGAGTGATATTGATGCGCTCTGGAGCAGGTTTATCTGACTCTTAATCAGCAAGCCATTAGCCTGACACAAGGGTCAAAGTAGGGCGCATAAAATGCACTGATATAGGAGGGATCTGCACGATTTCCAGAAAAGGCTTGGAAAAAGAGTCTGTGGCACTTCCTCTCATTATTTTTATTACCATGTTGGACTTCAAAACAACAGTTCAGGAAAAGAAACAGCAAGGTAAAGCCTTGAGCCCACTGAAATAAACAGGAATTTTATTACTGACCTTAGTAGGACAAAACTTGACTTCTTCCTGTGTTTAAAAGAGTACCTGCTTGTTTTGAGCATATAAATATTGCAAGATGGGCAGAGATTTCAGTGAAACTGAGAAATCTCCCTCTGACTTCCTGTGCAAACCAGAGGCTATCAGATCAAAAGCATTGCCGTAGCTCTTTCCTGCTGGGTACGCCTTCCAAGTGTCTGTCAGAGCCCTGACTGCGCAAATTGGCTTTAATTGCCCTGACCAGCCTCACCTGGGACCCCACCACACCTTCTGCCAATGGGCTCAGGAGTCCCATTTAAGTTCACCCTGGTTTGTTGACTGGTTTTCTTGGATAGATGGTGGGCCTGTGTGGTAGGTAGCTTTCTCTCCAACCTTTTTTCTAGCTTCATCACCTGGATGGGCACCAGAACTGGACAGTAGCCTTGTTACTCATCCTGTCTCTGGTTCGCTTGACTGGTGTCATTGTCTGGGCTTTGGACCTAAATAATTTCCTTGGCTTGTCAGACACTGTCATTTGAAGCCATCTTCACCAGCAGGACCCTGTTCAGGTACTGTGGGACTGTGTCTTGTTTGGGAAGGTCATTTTTTTTGCTGTGGGCATCCTCAGCCCCTGGCTTGTCCACCCTTGTGGTGCAGCCCTGGTCTTGCTGCTCTGTGGTAGTGTCCCCCAAACACCATGCAGGTAAGAAATCTGGCATTCAGGAAGGAATACACAATAGGGGAAAAAAAATGCTAAATTCTTTTCTGTCAGCTGTTTTGTTACTGTTTCATAAACTGTGTCATTCATATGGTCAGTGACATCTTGTCTTACTCTAGAGAGAAATGGAAACTTTAAAATTCTTCTAATATACTGTTGCTAGACTAGTGACAAGTTTTATATAGAGGCTGTGAACTCACCGTTATCTGGAAGCCTTTGGTGACAACAAATTAATTATATGTTCTACTATTTAAAATGTGGCTACAAAGAAGATAGAAACTCCCTTTTTACAAGGAGTCACAGGGAAAAGATAAGGACTAACGGGTGTAAGTTACCTCTGGGGAGATTCCGATTGGACACAAGATGAAAATTTTTCACAGAACAATCATCCATTGGAACAGTCTCCCCATGGAAGGGGTGGATTCCACATCATTGGACACTTTTAAGATTCGGCTGGACAGGGTGCTGGGTCATATTGTCTAGACTGTGCTTTTTGCCAAGAAAGGTTGGACCAGATGATCCTTGAGGTCCCTTCCAACCTGGTATTCTATGATATATATTAAATCATGGTGTTGGCCGCTTTCCCTGCTTAAAGCAACAAGTCTTATCTCATTGTAGCATCAAAACAACTATCCCTAAGAAAATAAAGAGGTTTGGGGTGAATAAATAAACTTCACAGGAATGGCTGCATCAGCAGGCAAGCATGTTCCTTGTCAGGGCTTTATTTGGTATGTCTTACCATATTCATTCTAAACCTCTTTCATTCTAAACTTCATATTCATTCTAAACTTCTTTATTCAAAGAAGTTTAGAAACAAATGTGGGAGGCGGGACAAAAGTGTGTAGCAGGAAGCTGGTAACTGGCTGCAGAGGTGCTTCATTATTCCTATAGGATGAGAACTACAACCGTAGGGCATTAGACTCCAAAACTTTTTCAACTACACTGCTTTTTAAATTACCTAATTAACTAGTGAGTGATGTTAGCCCCACCGCTCCATGAGATATAGCTGCATTTGGATAGTTGTGCCTTTAGGCATTAGCCTAAATCTGCCTACCTCCTTTATGCATATGCATGTCAGTGCTCTGAAAACTCTCACTTGCGTGTACCCATAAAAGAGTTTGTTTCCCTTTAAGAAGGCCTTTTTAGGTAGGGCTCTGCCAAAGGTGAGGTAGTATTTCTTCGCTGTCAGCCCCTAGTTCCCGAATCTTATGTCTTACCCTTGTTTATTTTATGTACATCAGACCAACATTTAATTTATTATAGGCTTTTTTTTCCTCAACTCCTCCAAGTCACCTTAGAAAATGCATAACCAGTACTCTGATAAACACCTGCATATTTCAGTTCATATTTGGTGTAAATACAGGAGGCAGCGTAGGTTAGAGGAGAAACAAAATACAGAACTCCTGGGAATGGTCATGATAGTGGACATGAAACAGCTGTTCAGTTCAGGGAGTGCCTTAAAAACACACCACGAGATGAATGGTGGCAACTTGCTCCTAACATAAGTTTGACACAAAACATTACCGTGAATTTAGTAGAGATTCCTGTTCTGAATGACTGACAGGTAGCAGTAGGAGCATCTTACATATTTTTTTAAATGGAATAAGTGGAGTTAAGGCATAAATCCTGTTAGAACAGGGCTTTAACATGTTTGGAGTTGTGCTATTTGTCAAAGTTGTAAGAACCTGCTCTGAAATAAGCCTAGAGAATAACCTGAAGAGGAAAGGGCGCTGCTTCTGGTGTGACAACAGAGGACGGAGGACAGTGGCATCTGACTAAAATAGTTATTGTTACAGGGGATACTACAGAAAAAGGAAGACTTGAGCTTTCATGAAGGGTAGAAGAGTTACCTCTTATATCACCCCTCCACTCACCATTAATATAACTGCATGTGATCAGGGCACACCATAAGATGAAGTTGCACATGTAACAAATGACAACTGTGGCCTGTTTTCTAGGGAGAGCAAGAGTAGTCATCATTGCTCCTCTGCTGCTCTGTTTAATTTCTATCTCCTCGACATGATACCAAGAAAGTCAGGTCCAGCAGTCTCAGTCCAGCAAGTGGAATGGAAGCATTCAAAGCATTGTGTTTCCCATTTGTTTTGTGTTTTGTCATTTTTACCCTGACAGTGTGGTAGGTGGTTACCCATATTATCTGTCCTTAATGTTGCTAGTGTGCTGGTAGCAATCCATTCTTACTGGAAGTTTAAAGTAATCATTAACAAATTATAACCAGATGCTTATAAAGATGTGGGTCTCTGCATATACAGTTTCCTGTCACACTGCATGACTAACAGCACATCAAAGATGGTGATAAATTGCAATAGCTGAATTATATGAAAAACCGACTACTAGTGGCAGTACTCCATCTTCAGGTCCTGTTCTTCCATCCCCTATGCTTGTACTGGACTGGAGGGAAGGGTCTTTTAGACTGGGGGAGAGGAACTGGGACAAGCTCTCAACAAAACTGATTCTATATTTATTAGACTTCAAAGAAGTTTTCTTCTGTGTTTTGGGAGGTTTTTTGTTGTTTTGGCTTTTTTTTCCCCCAGTGGCTGAGTAAACTCACACAATCTCTTAACATCCACTACATCCTATAGCAAGAGCTTTCATAGCATACAAAAGTCCTTTTGTTTTGAAATTGGCACACCTGTTTTATCTGATGTATCCTCCTCATGTCACAAAGATAAGTAAATAAGGAATGATTAATTCCTTTTTTTGTGTCATAGAAATTTTGTAAACCCATAGTATATCACCTTTCAAATCATGCTAGTCTGAGGAGTTTTGATATAATTTGTTCTTTTCCGTGAAAATAGTGAAATAGCTTTGATCATGCTTGTCTCCCTACAGGTATTTTGTACACGTAATTGTACTATAATCTTCTGTACACGTAATTGTACATAATCTGTACTGTACACGTAATTGTACTATAATGGGGAAATAAGAACTGCATATGGGGAAATCAGAACTGCATATAGCACATTGTGGAGTTGTAGAATGGCATAATATTGCTGCATAAACAATCCCTTTCACAAAAATGTTGGGAAACAAACTCAGTTTGGAGTTCAAGTGCAGCTCTTTCAGCTTAAAGAGAGGCCAGGCCTACAGTTCATCTACTAAGGCAGGTGATTTATTCAGTATCACAAAGAATTTTAACCAACTTAAACTGCCATATCTTAAATGATTATCCCATTCAATCAAACAGCTGATCAACCCTTGACCTGGTGGATCAAAGTCTTGGGTAACAGGGGATTGAAATAGTCTTTTGCAATAATCCAGACATTTCTACGTAATCCTAGAATAATTCTAATTCTTCAGGTAAATCCAAACTCCTCAGCCTGTATTTATGTACCTAACCTTCACTGCTTAGCTACAGATGTGCTCAAGCACACAAGTGGAGTACCTGACTAGAACTTCTCTGGCTACTTGCTAGCTCCACTGAAGTTCTCATCAGAGGGAACTGTGGCAATTTAACTACAGAATCAAAATGAAAGAAGCCAACAATTCCTTATCCCACACTCTAACATAAGTAATACTGATGCCACTTTTTCCCTGTGGTAACTTTTCTAAAAAAAATTAATGTTCAGGTTCCTGCTACTTGACGTTTTTCAGGCTGACACTGGTTAAACGAAGAGGCTGACTTCATGGGGTGGGTTGAAAACGTGCCATTACCTATGCTGTAAATTTTTGTGGACAAAAAGAGAAATTCTACCCCTGGCATTGTCAACCTCCCACCTTTGTAAGCCAAGGGGAAAAAAAAAAATTCTTGACATTTGGAGGGGGAGTAGGGAGTAGAATGGAGTGATACAAAATGTTGCTAAAAAAATGTAGTCTGTGAAATTATTTTTGTCCCTCTATTACATTCCTTTCTTTAATGATCACTTAGGCAGCTAAACCTCCGACATGGAGAATGCTTTCTTCACAAACTGAGCGTCTGACATTATTACCATGCAAGGAAATCGTCATACCATGCCCTGATGCCTATTTGAAAAACTGCAAAGTCTTTTTGGTAATTCTGCTAAGAATGTGTTTCTAATGAAAACTGTTTTCCAAATGAAAATAGTGCCCAGATAAAGCCAATCAACTGCATAATGAATGCTAGAACTGCTGATTAATAGTTTATGCATGAAGTAGATTAGTTGGTAGGCAACAGACCAAGGATGTCAAGGAAGGATTAGGAAAATGAAAAGCAGCCCCCACACTTATTGTTGCTTATACAGTAAACAATAGTGCCCCTCCCAGCACAGCAACAACCATCTGTTTTCATAATATATGTGAATATATAATGTGGTGGTGCTTGTTATTTTTGTTAGTATCATGTTTGCTCTCTTTGTTACACTAGAAGACATCATTGACAGAGATGCTCTTTTTTGCAATCGATTATATTGCCTAGAGTAATTGGGGTAAAATACTTAAAACAAATGCAGATTATACAGAGATATATAAGCCAAGCTATAGGAACACGCAGGTATGTTAAAACAAGAAGTCAGAGACTCTGGATTCTCTGACCCAAACCCGTTCATCTACATGGATCAGTGAAGTACTGTGGGCTTATTTTGGCAGAGAAGCCCTTACTCCCTTTTTACACAGCACCGTATCCACACTGACAAACTCTCTGGGCCCAAGGTGCTCACAAAGCAGCTCTCTGCAGCGCGCTTCTCATTGTCTCCCTTTGGAAGGGGTTTAGAGCTGGTCCCTGTGCTCCTGCCTTCACGGTGTGGTCAGTCTGCAGCTTGTGTGGACACCCACAAGCAACAAAGATGTCACTATTCAACCTTACTCTATAGGAAACAGCAATCTTTGGAAGAGTCCTATGGTATTAGAACAATATTTAGGCCTAGATTTTTCACTACAGTATGAATGAGGAAGACTATATCAGGCTTTTCTATTAATATTTAGGTGTTGAAAGCCTTGTAAAAGCCACAGCTCTTTCTGGCAATTGGGTCCATGTTACATTTCCCAATTTTGCCTAAGCACTGTAGCCTGCTCATGGGTCGCAATGCTGTTTCAGGCTCTGGGGGCTTTTCATGGTATGCTTCCTTTTTCAGGTTCTCGCAGCCCAAAATTCCAAACTACAACTACATTTTTTATGTGATCATCTCCGGCAATAATGAAACATAAACAAGAATTGCATTTCTTACCTCATTCTCACTGGTTATTCAAGATATGTGTGATCATATTATGTGGTAAGAATAATTTCTTTACAAAGACTTTAGATTACTGCTTTTCTATAGCTACAGAAATTCCCCAAATGCAATCCTGTTACAGCTGCAACATACAGCAACGTTCCTGGCTTAAAAGCCATGTTGCTGTCTGAAAATATTTCCTCTTCACTTATTACCACTACATCTCCAAGATTATCACTGTCAAAAGTAGGGGGTTTTAAATGTTCCTATTTATGTCTTGTTTGCTGACCTGGAGATGACTTGACGCCACTTCTGTCTGTCCAGATGTAGTATGCTAACTTCTGAACGTTAGTATGCTGGCTGTTCCCTGACAGGTAGATGACAGAAGACAACTGCTTTTAGCTGGGGGAAATTTGGACAGATATGAAAGAAGGTGGAAGGGCAAATTAAGACCTTTGTATCTGTTCAGATAAGCCACTAAACACATTTGCATTTGACTATAGATCAAAGAATGGTCGTCAGCAGTAACTAGCGTGTTCCAACATAGTATGTCTTATCTCAACTTACTAACACCCCAACAGGCTCTAGTTGGCCCTGCTTCAGCAGGGGGGTTGGACCAGATGACCTCCAGAGGTCCCCTTCATCTTCAACCATCCTGTGACTGTGACCCAGCTGGACAGAAAGAGAAGTCATAAGTGAGTATGAAAATTATGTCAGGGCCACAAGTACAGCAATGGCATCGAGGACTGAGAAAGCACATAAAAGCATGAAGGAGCAGGACAAGACCTGGGGAAAAAAGGATTAGCGCAGAGAAGCAGTGAAATGGCTGAAATGGGGGATTAACAGATTGCCTTAGATAGAAAAGATGGGTGGAAACGATACTGGAAAAAAGTTCCTGGAAAAGGTGTTACAGGACCTCTGGTATAGAGAGGGGTGGACGATACAACGTTCTTCATCTGAAAGAGAAGTGGATGCTGCATGGCATCCTAACATGTGGATGGGACACTGAGACACAAAGTAAAAAGTCATGGAAAAGTAGTCCATGTATATACAACAATCAGGCCTGCAGAAGCAAGGGAACCATGCAACACTCAAATTATCTCTAGATCTGCTGCATCTCACCCCTGCTGCTTGAGAACCTGTCTTCAAGGTGCTTCTCCGGCTGCACAGCCAGGCTCTGCCTCTTTCCTCCTGTGCAAGAGCTGGGCTGATGCCCTCTTCCACGGGTACAAGCAGAGGACTGGTGGAAACTAAGCTGAAAAAGGGCTCTGTGCTGGAACAGAGCAGGGGCTAACCTGACTCTTCTTCCTCTTTCACCCACACCTTGGTCCCCCCTAGATTGTATCCAAAATCCTGTTGTCACTTGGGCATCATGCAAAGGTACTTATCAGTAAACAGCAGCATTAGAGCTAACTCCTGACAAAGCACCAGACAGGCCTTAATAGAAAATGAAGGAGTGAGAGGGACAAGGTATGGGCAAGTATCTTCTGAAATTATTTTCCGATTGCTTGTGATTTCAAGATATATCATGACAGAAGATATATGTTGTATGTGCTGTCTTCTCAAGCTGTGCTCTGACTGCCAGATGATGAGCGATGGTGAATTGCACTTGCCGAGAACCTGCTTCTAGAGCTCAGTAGGCAGTAGGAGAGCACAGTCTTCTAAAATTTATGAAACGGGCTTTTTTTTTTTTTTTAGCATAGTACCATATTGAATTGATCAGTTTATTCCCCTGGGCAACACCCATCAACTTGCTGAGATCAGCTACAGTAAACTGGATCAGTA
Organism: Charadrius vociferus; assembly: GCF_000708025.1. Taxonomy (NCBI): domain Eukaryota; kingdom Metazoa; phylum Chordata; class Aves; order Charadriiformes; family Charadriidae; genus Charadrius; species Charadrius vociferus. Next base: position 204,643 of record NW_009646402.1, on the reverse strand, counting down.
ACCACAGATTCTCTTTAATCTACTGCTGAGAAAACCCTTTTTAAAAATAAAAAATTAGATGGAGGTCTTAAATCATGTAGAATTCTTGGCTTGGTGTATGGCTGTCTGATGCATACATAAGATATCACTGACACAATGTTGTTGGGACTTTTGTAAGCAGCAAATAAATCATTACTTTGACAGTCACGCATTTGCACATTTTATTGATATATGGAAGCTGGAAGTAGAAGACTTAGCATTTTAGTGGGATTCTCTTGCTTTTTTTCCTAAGCGGTTGAGCCGAAAACCCACTCCATCCTTTCTCAAAACACCCAACAGTAAGTAGCCATTAACCAGCAAACAAAGGGCCACCCATCTTACATGTGGAATTTGGTAACTGCTGAGCCTCAGAAGTCCAGCCCTCTCTGGTGGGGTGAAAATAATTATTGCCCATGACAAGGCCTGCAAGTTATTAGTTTCTATTCTCCCATGCACAATCCCTCGTTAGCAAAATAAAAAAAAACCACCCTTGTGTTTTTGTGTTTTGTTTTTCTTTCTGAGGAAGGCCACACCCGGCTGCTTTAATTACACTTCTAAATGCATACATGTAAACATTATTTCTTTGGCTGGGAGAATGTAAGTGAGAGCAGGCTTTTTGGATTTTCATTTCTTTTTTTCAAAGAAAGACATAAATTAGTTACTGATAGCTACAATTGTTGTTCAAGCCTGATTACAATTATAGACATTAAATCACTAATTATAATTTTATATTCCCTTTTTTCACACAATAGTCATTCTTGTTTGAAACTGCTATGCTTATTTCTTTTTACAAAATTCCCCAGACAGTTTAACAGAACACAGTAGAAATGGGCATGTAACTTGGAAAAAAAAAAAAAACTTTGCTTACATTATGCTTTTTTTAAAAGCTGTTGATTAAAATAACTGTTTACCAAAGCGCAAGCTCATTAGCCTTCACAAATTCTGCTAGTGTCATTTAAGAAGTTGTTTATAAGGGGACTTCTTGCATGTTATGTGGCCTAGCCTGTTTTCCCTCTTGTTTATGTAACTGTGCCATTCAGCTTTGCAGACTATATGGTCACACTCAGTTAAGATCATGTAGTCGAAGCCACGTTAGAAAACCCAGGGAGAATCCACCAGGGGTAAGTTCCTTCCACTTTTTGTCTCAAGTGAGAAACTCTTATAAGGTCATAGCAGTAATTTGCACCTAAGCAAAACCTAATACACTTTGATATGCATTTAACTTCAAAATACTTGAGATGGTTGCTTACTACACTGAAGACATTAATACGAAGTTTCTGAAGTTACTTATTTCAACATGTTGTTCAGAAATGAGCCAAAGGCTTTAATAAGGCAGTCTGAGATGCTCAATGTTAGCCATTGTGCAGAAGAAGCAAATGAGATTCAAAGGATTTCAGCATCTCAGAAGTCCATGTCTATAGGAGACAGAAGATGCATTCCCACCATTCAGGTTTTTAGGTTTTCAATGATTCAAATAGCCAATGAATATCCCTATGCTCCCTATATAGACCATCTGAAGAAAGATTCTTACTGATAATTTACTGAGGTTCTGCTACATGTGATAGAATTACTATGCAAAGGGTCAGTTATATCACCTAATTTTACCTACCTAAAGTGCAACCTGTCGACTTTCCTTCTGTAGTCAATGGGAAAGGGCACCTCTAAAGGAAGATTCATCACATCCTAAATAGGTGGCAGGGTAGATGGGATGACAGTCCTGGGTGCAAATTTTTTTTTTTTTTGCTCCATTGATTGTAGAGGGCCCAATACAACTTAACATCCGATTTTAATTAATTGTGTATGGCAGAAAACTGAGATAAGTACCAACCGACAAGTAAGGGTACTGATACCACTCAGATAATGCTGCCACACACTAGTGACTGCACAGAGGCATATGAGATACTGTTTGACTGCTTTGGAGTGCTGACAAAAGCAACTGACAGCAGACTAAGACTTATCCTTTTAAATCTAAGTTTAGGAATGACTATAGCCCAGAAAAACACAGCCCAAAACAGCTTTGACGAGAAAGAGTATGTACTCTTTCTGCATTGTTGTACCTATCGTATGACACCATTTTTCAGAGCCCAGATTACAAAATTAATTACATCTCACTCTGCCTTTTCATCCAATTCAAACAGTGTAACAAAGACCTGGCGGTTTACAAAACTATCAACAGCGTGCAGTCTCTGTCATGGCAGTGGCATGTATCAGCACACAGCATAACTTCAACCAAGCAAATGCTTTTCTTCCCTCAGTTGACTAATGAAATGTTCACTAAAGATGCACATCTTCATGTGGGACAGTTTTGGAAAACTTCAAATATAGGCATAGCAGATTTATAAAAAGCCAATGGTGTTTTCCTGAAGTCTCTCAAACTTCTATGTGAACACCCAGCCAAATCGTGATGACTAAACATTTGCCATTGAAGAGGAGAAGCTGTTTTCTGGAATATGGCCTGAATATTCATGGAAAGATCTCTTTGAAGGAAGCCAGGCCCTAAAGAAGGCAGGAGCTGAACTTCATCTTACAGCAAAAACCAAACACCCAAAGGGGGAAGAACAGATAAGACAATTCTTCTGCACAAAAAATCCTTGTGCTACAGGTCATTGAACTTGAGTCACTGAAAGTCATGTTGCAAAAAAAACCCTCCAAAAACTGTAATTATGATATAAAAATAGTATCATAGCCTGTGGTTGCAAGAAGTAATTCATCTGATACACTCAGCAGTAGCTAGAGTACTCCACCAAGATACCGGTCCCACACTTCAAGGAGAACACGGTCAACTGGAAGAGAAAGCAGCAGGAAGGATCGTCAGTTTAGAAGACGAGGCAGACATGATTAAGTGGTTTCATGTGTTTGGTGCTCAGAGAAGTCTGAGAACATGATAATGATGTTCAAATATGCAAAATACTGCTTCACAGAAGAAGGAAACCATCTGCTCTGCAAGGCAGAGAGGACAACGAGGGGCTCAGACTGCAGCAAAGAGGCTGGACATAGGAGGCTTCTGACTGACAAAAGTGTAGATCTGGGGGACGTTACCTGGGATGTTGTGTTTTTCAGAACCAGTTAGAAAACTGCCAGGAATGGCACAAGCACAGCGGTTCTACTGTAGGACAAACTACAAAATTATGTTTGAGGTCCATTTCTGTTCTCTTACAGTATAACGCACTTCAAGTTTGACTGAATGTGTGGAGTATGCTATGTGGAAAATGGCTGAAGAACACCGGCTCCCACTGTCTCTATTCACTATGCCTTCCTCTCCGTCTTCATACCTTCATCTTTGCAACTGACCTTCAATCCTAGAGCTTTGTCATTTATTTTCACACGGCAGCCAGGAACTGCCCAGCGACATTTAGCCCTTGATTTTCAGCAGCTGACCTACTCCCCACAGAAGAAAATCAGTAACTATCTCTTTTCCAAGATGCGTCTAATTCGAGAGACTTAGGATCGCTTTTAAGTGCTGAGCAGACAAAGCACGACAAAACTTTACCACCAACTTCTTGTTGCATTCCAGTTGCCACAGACATATATTCTTCTAGGTACTGTCATCCTACAGACCTGGACAGAGTGCCAGTAGGTAACAGTAATGGTAACAATGATGAATATTTTGTATTAAGGTTAGTGAAATTATTTAAACTAGAGTTTCTGAGGCACAAATGTGCACTTGAAACTCTTCCTATCCTTTCTCATTCTGGTCTGTTATTTACAGCTGTGTTCACACATGGCAACCAACATACAATCACTGGAAGGGCAGTGCAGTTTGTAGTTTTAACAGGTGTTAGCAGGGTAGGGTAAGTTTGAAGCATCACTCCTATCCCACCAAGGTCTACATTTCACGAAGCTAATGAAAGTAAGACCCACACAGTGGGAATCTTCACTATGACTGGTATTTATTATGTGTTAGCTAATTGGAGGTAAAAGAAAAAAATTTTCCAGTGAAGATAGATCCCAAGGGGTCATCTGCACTTCACTCAACTATTCATTGTATAGACCATGTACTTTGCTCATCTTCTATTAAAAATCTGTAAAATGAAGTGCTAGAAAGTAAAGAAGAGCAGAAAGAGGTAGAACAGGAAAATTCTTCAGCTGCAATGAATGACAAGTACATGTATTGCCTCAGGTTCAGACAAGACAAGTTGTTTAACTTCTCAAAGCTTCTTTTTTTGGAAGAATATACCCCTGGTGAAAACTGTGGGCAGAATGTAGGTAAGCCTAAAACCAGCTACTTTCAAGCTGTGTGCGTGCTTCTACACTGTATAATAACAATGAGAAATTTTAGTTTTGAAACTGTCTTTGAAATGTAAGACTCTATGGTAGAAAGAAGAGCCGGTACTTTAATGTCTAAAAATACAAAGGTTAATGTTTGGGCTTGGGAGTTTGAGAAAGAAATATGTATACTACCAGTAATGAGCAAGAGGTGGAACTCAGTACTCTGAAGGGTTAAAGTGAACTTTAGTCTTCCACCGATCACCCTCTGGTACTGTGTCTTCATAAATTTCCTCCCTTTATGGAGTGTTTTTGATGGCAGGCAATTCTTTGTTGAAAGTTAAGTGCTTTTATATGAATAAATAAAGAAGGCTTTGGTTTGAATGAATACATTATTTTGACAAATGTTTATTGGAAACCCAATTATGGCTTCATAAATCAGTGCTATCTGTGGTACATCAGGTGAGCTCACCAATGCCATCAAATGGCACGTTGAATATTAGTAGGATAATTAAAACAATTCTGTTGAATGTTGTCCCTCTTACCCAGTTCTGACAGTAGTCAAAACAGGAAGAAATTGTTTATTATTTTTATTTAACTTATTAAAATACTTCTTGTAAGATGTAATGGACATACTTAACAAAAAAGAAAAAAAAAACATTTGTTTTCAATTTGCAGTTAGATTAAAATGACAAGGTCAGGCACAATGCATGAACTGAGTGGCAGCTGAATTTTAAGAGTAGTTGAGGAACAGAAAGGATATCTATGAAGTCTGTTGTTTGAACTTTACACCTCGGTGAAGTGGGGCTTTGCTTGTTTTGTCTGAAGTGGTCACTGATGATATGAAATGTGTCTAGAATCAATTCATCTGCTTCCTTGTCCTCCCTGCTACAGTGGTTCTGAGTTAGAATGACCAAATTAATTAGAAGCCATTTTCATAAGTATGAAAATGAAAGGAATCAAGTTAAAAGTTTGAACTCAAGGTCAAGAAGAAAGGGAGGATGTTAAAGTTGAAAATAAATAAATAAAAGTCTACAAAAGACAATATAACAGGAATTCCCATCTCTTGATGCCCTCTGACTGATGACAGCAAAATGGACACATTTACAGTATTTGTGGCAATACACCGAAGATCTGTTTAAGCTTTATGAAAATAATCTGCACAATTTCCCAGTTTTGGGATATGGCTAAATTTATATTCACTAGGACTTACAAGCATAAAATAGGGATTGAAACTTTAGTAATTGGGTTTGGTGTGTATTTGTGCTAGTGTGATATACATAGCCACATAGTTGCCTTTCTTACCCACTTCAGTATAGCATTCTTCTCACTGGCACAGAAGAGGGAACAAGGAGACATAAAGAAAAGGCAGCACATCCAGCTTTTCTCCCATGAAAGAAAATGAGTGTTAACAGTTGGCCAGAGAGATGGCAATGAAATACTTTTACTTGAAATTTGTCAGTTTACTAAAAGAGAAAAAAAAAATCACCAAGACAAATTTGTTTTGTTTCACCAGAAACTAACCTTCCTCCAGAGCAATTCAGGCTCCAGATTTCTGGCATCTGGCAGCAGGCAGATAAACTGGAGGCCCCAAGGCTGAAACTCCTACACTAGGACTTCTCAGGAGCTCATATTTCCCCAGAGATCTGCTTCTTAGAGAATGTACAAAGTTTGAGGTCTTCTTCCAAATAATGGTTAGACAAAATTTTGTAATTTGCTGCAAGATAATATTCTCCCTTTTTCACCTTAACGTACCCTAGTCCCTTCTCAGGATTTCAGATGAACAAACAATAACAGTGTGGGAAGCAATATAGGGGTAGTCTTCACTATTTAGAATCCTATTTTTTCATAACAAAACAAGAGTATATTCAGCCTACAACCAGGCATGCATTTTGCTGCCAAAGGCACCGCTAGTAATAAATACTCTGTAGACAAAGGAGGCAGAACTTAGGGCAATCATGGTCCATGAAAAAGTATAGAGCCTTTGGCTTTTTCTCCTTCCTAAGCAGTCTTTCCAGGGCAAACAAATCTCTTTTCCAGAGTAGAGACAAGTGAAGGTATTGTTTTATATATTCATCTTAGGGAAACTATTGCTTAAGTTTCATGGATTGTGCTTCTTTGTGTCTTAACTTCTGGATTCACGTTCTAGTTAGCCCTAAGCGGAAATGAGGGATTTTAGAAGTAAATTCTCCTTACTACACTGCTTTTTCATGTGTGTCCTCAGAAAGGGAGACCGTTCAGTCCAAGCTATGCACTTAGAAATTAATTTCTTTTAGTAGATTTAAGGGGATGTAAGTGGTTGGCCTGGTGAAGAGAACTATGGAACTGCAACAGGAAAGACATTTAGAAACTTCCCTGAGCTCTGCTGAGGCTGGAAGGGTAACAAGGAAAAAGGAGCCTGCAGTCCGTGGACTTGACACAAAAGACACAAGACACAGCTCTTCAGCACCTTAATTATCAACCAAAGCCTCAGACCTTTCCCCAAAGCCTCAGGGATGTTTGCTGTCAATCAATAATGCTAACAAGTTTGGTTCCTGGCAAAGTTTATCAGTTTTTCTTATCTCTAGTCTCTTTTCTCAAACACTGTTTCTTCCCTTTGCCTGTGGCTACTCTGACTGCAAATGTGTATTATTGGAAGGGGAAAGGAGGGGAGAGAAAGAGCCCCAGTTTTCATAATACAGATTTAAATCCCCTTATATTTTATTTCTGAAGAAGTTGTGGCTATCAACCTTACTTCCTTTGCTGTTGATTTCACAATCAATGGGACTGAAATGTTGTCTAATGTCACTCTGCCTTTTGCCAAAAAAGTCTTGATGGACAAGCTGGTGATTCCATCATTTCCTAGCCCCTGTGAGTGCAATGCATCAGAACAGTCACTTCTCTCTTCTCCAGTGACAAAGACAAAAGAAGCTGCACCACTGCATACCTTGCATAGGCCCCTATTTCAGTGGAAACCAGCATTTAAAGTATTACATCTTAGAGCTCAAAGGAGAGGAAAGCTTCAAAGAAGACAGTTCTTCCTTTATATGCAAGACTCCTGTTGCCATCCACAAATCACTCAGGCTGCTATTATAATCCAGAACAACGAGCTGGCATTACCCCTAAATACAGAAGGTTGTGTGAAAGATTAGCAGAACAAAAACAATAAAGGAGCCATTAAAACACCTAGAAGATTAAATCCTTGAAAATATCTCCCCAAATTTCCTTGTGGCAAGATAGTGATTGAGCCATAAATCAAAGCTATTCTTCTTTAGAGGATATTTAAAGAGAAGGCAGTAGGGTTTGTTGCTATGCCCATCTAAAGAACTGCAGCTCTTACCCTAATGGGGAGAAGCAAACAGAGATAACTGATCACTGACCTCAATTATTTTAAATGCACTCCTCTTTCCTTCCAGCAAGAAAAGAAAAGCAAGTCTTGTTTTTAAAATCAACATAAATGAATAGACTATGTTTTTAATGCTAGCTTTCATTTGATTAACTTTCAGCTTTTCCTGTTTTATTTTCATTGCTAAAAACCAAAACAGTGAATTGTGTTGGATGGATAGATTAAATACTTGCTTCTTTTCCAAAGTAACTTTGACCAACATACAGAGAAATACTCGTGTTCTAAACACTTTGTACAGCATCACAGAAAACAATAGTTATTCAGAGTTAATACCTCTGGTCCATTATGTACAACTCAGTGATGATATAAGTAATGATACATTAGAAACAATGACAGAGAAACAGATGGTCCAGCAAATATTTGCTTTGAAGTCCACACAAAAACATCTATATGGTTCATTGCATTATGAAATTTTGAAATCTATCAATTCCCATTCTATCTTTTTGTCCTACCTCTCCATCAACTTCATCTGAACATGCCTGTGGTTTGCAGTAAGCAGTGGGATGAAAATGCCTATAATAAACAACAAGAAAAATAATACCTAACACCAGACTAACAATAGTTAGGATGCTCACAATTGTAAAATGTATGTCCTTAATAATGGAAGGTTTCCAAAACATATATACAAACAAAATACCTAGAGTTACAACAGTATGAGTAGCATAATAAATAGAAATGGAAACTTTTGTTTTTCTCCCCTTTATGTTAAAAAAGGTAAAAATTAGAATGATTCCAACAACAGTTCTGTACAGATATTCCATCTTCTTAGATTTGCAAAATGCTGTATGTTGTTTCAAAGTCCAGGTGAAGCCACAGATCCAAAGAAATGTCAGCAGAATTACAGAACTTTTAACACTTAGTCGAGTGATCAGTGAAATACTGAGTATCCAAGAAGTGATGGTAAGCAGCTTATAGAAAAGGTACACTAACTTGGGAAGCACAGGAAATTCATCTTTATCAGGCAGGGATTTTCGTAATGATACCTGATAATCAACCGTTGAAATGGAGATACCACAAAATGACATAATAATGGCAGCATCTAGACAAAATGCAAGAAAAAATATTAGACTGAAGAAAAAAATACTTATTTTACATTATCATTTTTGAATGAAGTTTTGGACAATTCATGCTTTCTTAACACTTTCTTTATACCGATTTGATATTTCCTCTGTGCTCCTGAGCAAGTCACCTTAATTTTAAAGCTCAGTTTAGTTACCTACATCTAAGCATCTAATGCTGTATGGTATGCCTGTGTTATCTTGCCCAGTCTCTGGCCGCTGATGGTCTCGCCTAAGTTACGTGTCATACCGGCTATGTCGACACACAGATGACTTAGAAATTCCCAAAGTATTGCAAAAAGCCCATAAATACTTAAGTTTAGGCAACTGATATTGACTCCGGGATGTCTATAATGTAGACATCTATAACTAAGACTTGACACTTCACATGGTCATATTTAAGATGATATTCATCCGACCATTTTGTCTTTGTACCTATGACTCCACGGACTATGAAGGAACACTAGACAGCAGTGCAGGTCTCTCCATTTGGTTGGATAAATTCCAACCCTGAGTAAGTCAATGTCTTGCCAATAATGCTGCTAGTTTTAGAGCTGGAAATGGTACAGCTGCTGTCTTGCTTCTGAGAATTGAACCAGTATCTCTTCATCATCTTGCATTCTGCAATGCTGACATATCCTTAGGGGTTTTTTTTTGACTCTCTCCCTCATATGTATCACCTGTATCATCATGTGGATGATGGTAGTAACAGCTCACAGGGCTGCTCTAAATACATTACTGATTTCAAGATTCCCAGTTAGTAGTTTTAAAAGAAACTGTAAGCAAAAGCACACAAAACAAATTGCTCTGCAGATTATATACTAATTGTATTCAATAGCTTGTTTTCAAGTGATGTATCATTATGTTTCTATTAGATACTATGACTTGTTACAGTGAAATCTTCCTTCTCACAGATTTAGCAGAATGGACCACCTACTAGATAGAAATTCTAACTACATGCAGAATAATTATACAGTGGAGTGTGTTTTCCAAGGTATGTTTAAAATGTTATTCAACCACAAGTTGTCTTTTTAGGTAAGATACTCAACTTGCAAATTAGGGAGAGTCAGACTCACATTGACAGATATTATCTTTGCCATGTTCCATGACGATGTAAATTTGGACAAAAAGCTGTGGTGTGGTCTCAAGAAAAGTCTTGAACACCCTGAGCATGTTAATATCAGTCACTACATCAACGGCTTGTTTTTGAATGAAGTTGGGAGGGTCTGTTTCTGATGCATCTCCACTGCTATTTGGTTTAAATGCAGCTTGGCAGCCATACTTCAAAGCAAACCAATACCTATAAAAAAAGGAGACTTGATTAGACAGCACTGTTTAAAAGCACAACTCAATAAAACGACATAGCCTAGCAACATTTTTTTCCCATTTCATTCTCCATTCACATTTTATCTTTGAATGTAATCCAGTACCTTCTACTAATATAAAATTTAGTCCAATATCTGTCTGGTATCAGTGATGTCACATAATCATTTATGACCAGTGATAGCAATGCAATGTAAAAACTACTAGAACAGGATGAGAATTGCCTGAATAAAGATTACAAGCTTTACTTTGATAGCTTCTTATTTCTTTCTTTAAAAGTACCACATTTCTGAAAATTCCCTTAATATCTCCTCTCAGTCTCTCTTTGAGATACTCATTCACTTTCTTTGTATCCTTTCAAGTGTAATAGTGAATATCCAGCTGTGAACTTCCACATCTATATCAGTATAACATAGATCCATAAGCCCCAAGGATAATATCTGATGTACTGCAAACATACAACAGGCTTTTAAAAAAAATCACCACATTCTTATTTTCTAAATACTTAGGAATACTTTCAGAAAATTATTTTCAAGACACATGGATTCAGGGGTTGACAGATTCTATTAATAATCTGAGTGGTTTTACATGAAGAAGCCATTTGCCTTGGCAAATGAGTGCACCTGAATGATTTCTAGAACAGTTCTGGTTTATTTTCAATTAAGCTTAAATGAACATTTCCTCTAAAATAGCAGTAAATGCAAAGATACATGGAATTAGTCGTGACTGGTATGTATTCTGTGTGGTAAAGAATCTTTTCCATTGAGGATATCTCTAATGCTTTGCTTAGAGATAAATAAAACCTAGCTCATTTTAAGACCTTTGCTTCAGGCCTGGAGGTGGACGTAGCACCTTAGAGGGGAGAGAATGCTTAAGTTTTAATCAAAAACCATTTTGATAATAAAGGGAGGAACCAGCTACTGTACATGGTAATCTTTACAACTGTGTTTAGGAAAAGAAGATGGTGGCTACAACCTGATGTAGGACCAGTACTCCTGCTGCTGGAAATGATAGTGTTTCCACTGTCCCTAATGGACTCACACACACGGAGCTCTGGTGAATGATTTGACTTATTGCTCTAGTGTTTTGGAAGCCAAGGGAGGTAGGAAACGTTCCTTTCGATAATAGATGAAATGGGGCAATTCCAGAAGAATGGGTTTTCATAGCTAAAGACTGCTTTTCCAGTTGAGCTGTTCAGCAGCAAAGAAAGACTCTTTTTGGAACCAGTCAACAAATTAAAGTAGGGAGAAGTATACTTGTAAGTATGCATGGAAATCCCATCTTGAAGCAAAGCAATGCTTGCTCTCTTCTGCTGTTCACTTGACTTCAAGTGGTCAGTAACAATGGCCGTGCAAGCTGTAGGCTAAACCTTGTAACGCCGTAGCACCATAACAGGCACTGTCATTGTTAGTAATGCGGCATAAGCTTTGCAAGGCGTCAGCACTGGGGCTTGTCAGACTTGCTCCATTCGAAGTTTTCTTGACCTGTCTGTGACTCTGTTTTACTTGGTTTAGCTTGGATTTTTTGCAGAAAAAAAAAAAATGGTGATGTCTTCCAATAGATCAGGTGGCTAATTTGTTTTACTTTTGTTCATTTTTGTGTGGTACAGCCATAGTATTATATAGGTAACAGTAGCAAGCAGATCTGTATCAAATGAGAAATTTATGACAGACATGATGATGTTGAATAGAGAAATAGAGTTCAGGTACGATAGCAGAGGTCCTGAGATGTGAAGACACAGGATGCAGTGTAGAAGAGTATATGGGTAGGATGATAAAGGATGGCTTGACACTGAAGACTCCACAGCTACAAACAACTCACCAATGGTCACTTATAGAAATGAGGACCTGGAGCTGGATGAAACTAGTTTGGATGTAACATGAAGCTGCAGAGAACTAAGAGAAAGCAAAGTCTGAAAGTGTGTTAGCAAACACACAAAGACGACCCAAAGTGGATTCTAAAGGTGAAGAAGAAACCATCAACATGAACACCATGAACATCCCAGCAAGACTTCAGACACTGGTAGCACCCTTTTAATGCCCTCCCCCACCAGAAAGCAGCTGCTGACATTAGGACCCAGAGGAGCAGAAGGGTGAGCAAAACACAAGGAAAAGGGATAGGAACAAAGAAATATGTGTGCAAACAATTTTAACCATATTATTATTATTATTACTAAGACTTTTTATGCATTGAAGTATTATTTCTTTTCCTGTAATAAATAGATCTAGACTAATAATGATTATTGGAATCAACTGTTACAATTTCACTTATACCAATAATAAATTCTTGGCTTTATAGCTATATAAATCCTGTGTGTTTGCCCATAAACAGGATTTTGAGCATAACAGCTTTCAAACCTATTTCTGCCTATTCAGTTCCCAGATGTCTTGAGCTTCCAATGTTCCTCTCCAATGAACCCATTTTGACTATAACTAGCAGGCAAGGACAGCAAAAGCCATCCTTTTTCAAGAAAATTCACTGTTATTCAACTAATTTATCTAGCATTATAAATGTTGCTAAAGGTTTTCCGCTCAACAGAAGGATTTAGTCAGTTGGATTATGAAGATTACGTCATTCATACAGATCTCTTTTCTGGAGGAATCAAGCAGAACACCACAGACCATCACTTGGCTATCTTACACAGTTGTACAAGCCTGCTAACATTCGGGCTGAGAAAGACAAGGTCCTAAGCCTTAGTTTGCCTCCTACTTCCATTCCCTAAGCATGCACCTGAGGTGATTTCAAGATTCATGCTGAAGTGCTGCAGGTTCCTAATTCCCTGGTCGTCCACAGAATCATATGCACTACAGATCCCATGAAACCCATGCAGTTGCATTTCCGTTACACAGAAAACAGAGGGCAGCAGATCATTAGACACCCAGATGTCACAGAATCATCTCGTCCCACTGTGACATTGTAGCACAGTCCTCCTCTGCTTACAAAGGGAGCTAGGAAGAATTCCTGGCTCCTCCAGGGGTTAAAAGTTTAACCATCTTTAAAGACTGAATCCTCTGACCACAGGGGACACCATGTCAGGGGTTCTTCCACAGCTACAAGTGAGACAGCTGGGATTAACAGGTCCTGGGTTAAGTGCATGCTAGAGGAATCATGACTTATTCCCTGGTAGGTTAAGCCTGCCAACCATACAAGCAAGAATTCCCCAGGACTAGAACCTGTAGTAGGTGTGGGGCAGTTATGTTACTACTGAGGAGCCTTAGAGGAAGACCCTTGGCTCTCCTCCTCGCAGAGACTTACAGACTGCAACCCCTTCATTCAGGCCATACTTTGATTCTGTGAGCTGGCTCTGGATCAGTTATTTATTTACTCCCAAAGGAAACTGTTTTCTACTTTTATGTTTCTGTGTATTTATCTTACTGTTCCCTGAATAATCACTCATAAGCAAAGAACTGAACTGTTTGGCATGGCATCTGTACCTTTTTCAGTTTATAGGACAATTAGGATTCCAAAACATCTGGTTCTTGCATCCGAGATGTAAACATCTGGAGAGTTTGCAATGTTTTCAAGAAAAAACAATTGGGTAGACAGATCTGTTAGTTGTCTGTGGACTCATTCACCAGAGCCTGTGTTTGTCCAAGCAGCAAGAAGTGGAAACCAGATGGACAAATTTCAAGCTGCAGAGCTCACAGCTGAGAAGGCAGATGACAGGCAAGGCAAGAACCAGCCATGTTGTAAAAGGAATATTTCTGTTGAATGCACACCTGCAATCACTTGCCAGTTTTTTGAAACATATTTCTTCTGAGTGTGATATACTAGGTTTATATCGTTATAAGATGGAATGCTATAGTATTTTTCCTTAATTGTAGCTATTTCAGCTTGTCGACTTCTGACTTTGAGTACTGTATAAAATACAGTTTTTTCTAGAAAAGTCCAAATACTTCCATTGCTCTTTGACTATGTATTAAGTGAGGTGGTATTCCCTGAGCTCCCCATGGCTACATCACTTACTGTAGTTTACTGTGACAAATCCTTTATCGTTTAAGAGTATTTCCCATCTCCTGTTTGGCATGCAATATTCCGACAATTTATGAAGGCCCATAGCCAACTTTTAGGCCTAACGTTGGACAACTGCATTCACAGCCAAGGGCAAAGTTCAGTCCGTACTAAGGGATAGCTCAGACTCAAATTTTCTTATTTATCATGCCCACGGCTCACCTAAACAGTGTGCCTGCTATGAATCTATCATAATTATATTCCTATATTAATATATCGTTGCCGTATCAGCTCCATGTTTCAGTCTTCACAAACTGAAAATAAAAGCTCTTTAAAAGCAACTTCGACTGGAATAAAAATACAGTAATTAAAAGTATTGGATTGGTTACATATTTTAAGTATACATACATCTTAAACTGAAGGTGGAATGTATATGGGTAGTGTGTCATTGATATAGACAAGTGCAGACTTGCCATTTACTTTTTCACCTTCTAAACTCATTAAAGAGGATCTTTTTTCATTAATCCCAGGTATATAAGCTACTTGGAAGCCAGTAGAGTAAAAAAATCACAACTTCTTTACAACTGGAATTGTCCTGTGTGAACAGTAAAGAATTACCAGTGTTTCTAAAGCTCATATTCACCTTGATAGGAAAAAAAAGGTTTCTGCCTTTGTGTTTGCTTTAGTGTTGTTTTGTGGAGAACACAGATGATAGGACTCCTACTTGTTACAAACACTTATTGAAACACAGCTCCACTGCTCTTGAGACACTCCTACACTTTCATCAACATTTTATGAGGGATGACGTTTGCTCCTGGTCTCCTGTAAAATTAGAAAAATTTTGGCTCTCCAAGCATGACTGGGAACTCACAGAGGTGACAGCTACTTGTTTTTGTTGCTTCACAGCCTTCACATGTTGCAGGCAAACTTCCATGTCACCTGCTTCCCCTCAGATTTCCACTAAGGACTTTCCACCACAATCCCAGTACTACACTTCACATCGCATCTCATCAAACTACATTGATAAAGATTTGGGTGCCATTTAGAAATTCATGCAGGGAGGGTGTGAGAGAGACCTGGCAGCAATGATTGTCCCTTCTAAATTCTGGTCACGCAGTCACAGTTTGCAGCATCGTATAAATCCTTAATCAAAGGAAAATTATCCTCTGTTGCATGTTAAACCTAATCTTCTAAGTATCAAAAGGCCATATTAATGACAATTAAAGGCAATATAAAGTCCATGAAACTGATGGAACTAAGTCAATACTTAGGATAGTAAATTTATATTAAGAAAATGTGACCAAGCACATTATTATTATGTAGCCTCTAACTCACTTAGAGTAGCATTACAAACTTTACAGTTTTAATTGACTCTCTGTACCTCACTGGCTTGATATCTTAAGTACCTTTCTATTTATTTTGTCCTGTGGAAATTCTTGTTATACAAATAAATTGCTAGAGGCATGTTACCAGCTTCAGTCCTCATTTTTGATCCATTCTTGGTTTGGGTGTGACTTAACAGGTGCTAAATCTGTACCAGTATAAACTGAACATCACCTACCTTGACTGAATTTTTCTCATCACCTTTTAAAAATGTGTAATGAAACAATCCCAGGTTCAGCAAAGCACTCACGTTTGCTCTGATGTCTCATGGATTTAGAATTCATCTTTGAAAAACAAAGTCTTTTTCATTTGCTCCTGTTCAAAGATGCAGGGCATCTTGAGGCTACCTTTAAGCATCAAGAGACACAATAGCAGCTGCCAATATCACAATGGCTGCTGCCTGTACAGCCTTCTATTCTGACAGTGAAGGTTATTAATTGTTAAAATTAAGTCTTCCTCAGGTGTCCTTGACTGATGCTGCAAACTGCTACACATCAGTGGACTCCAGAATTCATATGGTGCCCCAGGGAAATGTCCTCTTTTTCCACATTCACTGACTGTGTTATTGTCTTAATGTTGACTATCATGCTGCAGTCTGTTCTCAATTCCGCTAACATCTGTGTGACCCATTTAAATGGGTCAGGCTGAAAATAATTTTAGTCAGTATAGCCAATACATACTTTATCAACTTAATTTTGCTCCTTGCAGAGAATAACATATCATGTGAAATATAATTACAGGTCTACATTCTTTCCACTAAAAGATGATATGAAATAATTTTCATTTCATTTTTTCTCTATTTTTAATATATATATGTACATAATTGTATACACACATATTGTTTCCATATTTCTTAGCATTGGTAGTGTGATAACATAACCAGACTGATTCCCACTGTGCTGTGCACTGTAAAAACATAACATAATAAAGTTCCCTGTTTCAAAGATGGAGCAAGACATGTAAAAGACATATGAGAGAGGGAAGGAGGGAAGCAATCAGGAAGAAAAGAAAGAAAGAAATAGAGAAAGGGAGAAAGAGAGAAAGAAAAAGAAAGAAAAAGAAAGAAAGAGAGAAAAAGAAAGAGAAAAAGAGAAAAAGAAAGAAAAAGAAAGAGAGAAAAAGAAAGAAAAAGAAAGAAAGAAAGAAAATTTAGTAAGGGGTATTCACATTTCATAATTTCAGGCATCCTAAGTCCACTGGCCAAGTCGTATTTACTGTCTAGGCCCCTATTTTCCTCTGTAGTGACTGGAGAATGTAGGTTCCTGCCCCAAATGACCTTCCGAAGAAGCTCACCTTAACAAGTATGACCTGAGTCCTGACAAAATCTATTTTTATCCATTGACTACAGTGATAAGCCCGAGCGGCTCATTGTCTAAATTAACCAGATAAATTATATGAGGGAGGACAGGAGGGAGCGGTACATGGATACACCTAAGAGATCACAAAGGTACAAGCACAGACGTCACCTTGCTGTTATCAGCTTATACTTTACAGTATACATTATCACACTGCTGAATTTTGAGGAGTGGCTGAAAGAACTTTGTAATTTACACATATCAACTTGGAAACATTTTCCAAGCATAACAGGTGGCATAGGAGAAAATATCATTTGTGCAATAGAGAACAGGTTACCATGTTGACAACACTGTCAGTACAAAGGGCAAAATTATGTTTACTAGATATTAAGCCATTCAGAGAAGATGGGACTAATTCTGGGAAGGAAGCTTCAAAAATTATAGAAATTCATGGTAAGAGGTATTCATTGGAAAGGGTATGAGTTCAGGTAAATTCAAGAGTTTCGTGGATTACCTTAGATGAAGGTAATCCATGAAGAATTGCCTGTAAAAGCAGCATTTTTGAGTAGATACAAGTGCTGAATCAAGATTACAATATCTAGAGTTGTGGACGATCAGAGCTTGGATCTGGATTCTGAAAGTC
>NW_009646402.1:175730-187345 GCF_000708025.1 Charadrius vociferus | reverse complement strand
CAACCTGGGAGCATAAAAAGCCAAAGGTGAGACCTGAACAGACTACAGAGAATGAGGTCATGGAAGCAAAAGGGGAAGAAGGGAGGGTTTGGGCCAGACATTAAAAGAGCAGCTTCTGCCATTCTATACTAGTTACTGGCTTAACCTTTATCATCAGTTACCAGAAAAAGAGGTGATGGCTTGGAAGAAACAAATTCAGAGCACAAGAACAGCACTCCCAGCCATACCTGAAGATGAAAAGCCTTGGCAATGGACAAAAAGAAGAGTGCCACTGTGAGCCTTGAGACATCCCTTCTCAAAGGCAGAACCTAGTAGAGTCCCTGAGGCCACGACTTGGTATATATCACATGAGTCAACCCATGTCCACGGATCTGGTTAGTGAATAAGAAGCCATACAGAAAAACTGAAGAAGGTTTTTCATTTTCTTCAAAATGTAGTATTTCTAACTTTTTTGAATAACTGACACCAGAAAAATTAAAGCTGTCAGTAAATATTCCTCTGTGAAGTCTAACACTTCAGGACCGTAAAGGAGGAGGAGCGGGAAAGTAAAGCTGATGGACAAAAGGAAAAAGAGTATTGAGAGGCAAAAGTTAACCGTGACACCTAAAAGCTCCATCATTTTCCTTAATCCATGATAACATCAAGTGAATAAAAAATGTTTGTGAGGGGAATTTTTACATTGGCATAAATATATCTCTCATCACTGTCTGTAGAATAGTCTACAAAGTTAAAGGAAGCATTTTAAATAAGTATTTTAGTAAGTGCCTCCAATAAGTCTATATTCAGTCCTGTTTCTTGCATGTTACATACCCAAAATAATTACAATTCAGGACTTTTTGCCAACAAATTTTACCTCGGTTTTAAAATGGAAGTAAAATCTTGGCACAAATGATCTCTATAATGAGAATGATAATCATCGTTTTATAGCAAAGCCACCACAGAATGTTAAGCATATGGTATCTTAAACTATTCCTGGACATGTGCCTTTCAGCAAACAAAGGTTCCTGTCACCATCAACTCAGTCCCTGCGGGAAGTACTGCTGCAAGTATTCTTACCAACTATTCAACAATTCATTTCTCTCTCAAATCTTCGTGGGTTTTCTACATATGGTTAGACTTTCAGGTTCAAAAATTACCTCTTACTTCAGCTGTCTCACCTGCTTAGTGTAATCAAATTATATCCCCTCTTAATATCACTTTATAAACTGACATTTATCAGTTACAACAGTATTACTTCGTAAAGCCAGCATTTTTATTAAGCACGCCCTATCAAAAGGCTGATGAATCAAACAGAGTTAGGCTGTGAATGATAAAAATTATTACTTATAGGTAAAATGAAAGAAGATCTATATTTCCATCAAAACCTGATATAATTTACCACTGGCATATGAAGACAAAAATCCATTTGATTACATGGAGCAATAATTGCTAAGGCCAGATCTGGTCTTGTCCCTGAAGCCATATTAAGCATTTCTTAATCAATTGTCTTAAAGCAATATGATTTCTCATTTTAAGATAAATTTTAAAATGTGCTTACCTTATAAAAATTCCACACTGAAAGAGATGAACTAGAAAAATCCATTTCAGCTTCCTAGTATTGGTACCTTCCCAGTCATTTTTAAACCACTCATAACTGAATATCTGAGTTATTAATGATGAAAGACCTCTAAAACACAGCATCAATATACTCCAAGAATATTGTCCTTGACAGAAATATTTACTAGCTACCCAGAAGTCTACTCCAATATCAACTACATAAATTATCATTCCACCAACTAAAAAAATAAAATTCTGTTTAGTAAATTTCATCATGTATTAGACTGTCACTGTTGTCACTCTCTCCTCACTTCGTGTAAACAAAAGTTAGAAGTAATCTAAATCTACAATAGAGTCTTCTTCATGATAATACCATGGGTTATGCATTTTTATTAGGGCAAAAGGACTTGCATTTTTCTGGATTCTTGATTTAAATATTAAATTAACTACACTGATACATGTCTATTCTGAAAAGATAAATGTAAATTTTCTTTTTAATTGATGGAGTCATTCTTCACTACCGGTTCCTAAAAAGAAGAAGAAAAAAGGAAGATCAGCAGTAACAATATTTTCTTTTAAAGTATCATACAACAATTCACACGACCATTTAAACAAGAAAGTACAAAATGCAGAATGTACTGAGATATCTGTGTACAATCAGCCCAACAGAAGCTGCACCTCTGAACCTGCTGAGGTCACCCACTCTCCCAACCATAGGGACTCTCCACTTACCAAGCAGCTCTTGAGATAATTCCTCATAGTTGCAAAATAATAAGAAACAAGCTTACCTCTACCAGCTTTTAAAACCAGTTCATGGAAAAAAAAAAAAATTATTCCTTCCCAGAACTTTCTTAACTTCTGAGCTATTCCCTTACTGCACACAGCACAAAACACTGAGAAAACTTCTGTCTTGAGTACACACCATTGTATCAGAGTACACACCATTACATCATTTCCAAGTGTGTTACTGCATTAGTGTGCATACATTCAGTGGTTTTATCATTTCTGCTTGTTTTTCCATACGCAACAAGAAAGTGCTGAATAGAATTGCAGATCTCCTGTTAGAGACTTGTAAGGAGCCAGACCTGAACCAGTCTACACCTCTTTGGGAAATGTCTCCCAAGCTGTGCAAGTAGTAGCTACACAGAGATGACCTAACCACATTTTCTACTACAAACAGAATTAATTCACAGTCCAAACTACATTTACATTGCCTAACATTGCAAGGATTCCTGCGACCTCTTTGAGCAGTCCTCACACATCTTTGCTCTGTAAATCTGTAGTATTTGCCAGCTGAAACAGAAAAGCTATAAGGCAGTACATTCTGCGTCTCATTCATTTCTACCTCTGCAAAGCTATAAACATTAAAATGACAAAGTCCCTTATTTCATTTGCATATCTTAGTAAAAAGCTGCTGGCAGCAATCCCAAAGGATGGGATGCAGGACATGCAGGACATGCCAAAGCACCAGGTTTGGGCTGGTGCCACCACCGAACAGCAGACAATACAGGGAACAGCTGCATCAGGGAACCTGGGCCAGGGGAAGGGCGTGCAGAGGCAAGCCTCCTTTGGATTTTTGTGAATTTAGACATGCTGCCACTGAGGAATAAAATACAACAATTGGTTAATATCCCATGAACAAAGCTTTTCAGAGGTAATGACTATTCTTTGCTCGTGTTGACTGGGCTAGTCTATGCTGTGACCCAGGTACGAATCCCAAAAAGAGAACTTAAGTTCTTAATTTCCTAATGAAGACAAGTGGGAAAGTAACAGCCTAAAAAGGTTCTGGGTGTCTAAACATTATTTTTTTGGATGTAGCCTTAGCTATTTCTAGCCTCTTCTTTTATCTCCTACTTAGGTTTCATGTCCTGGCCCCAAAGAGATCAGAAAGGCCAGGCGATCTTACAGCTGGGATAGCTGGAATCCTTTCACTGTTGTTTCCTATCCTCTCCAATAAAATACCACTTATCTCTTTTAAATCACTAATGCAATTTACATCGAATTCACAGCCAGATTCAACGAAGTGGACCTCGGTACAAAGTCCAGCATAAACTGAACTTTGTGTTTGCAAATGTTTCATACTTTAAAACTTCTGTATGAACTGTTTATTAGTAGGGTTCATTGAAGAAAATTCCAAAGGAAACTGTATTTACTCTATATAAGTACATCATGTCATTCTGCAACTTGATGTACCACCTTTGTCAAGCTGTATCCTTTTTTTTTGTGTCAAGATCATTATGCACAGTTTTTCGAACAATTTCAAAAAAACTCCGAAAAGGTTCACTATTTGACTGTTGCAGGAAACACAACAGTAAAAGGTAAGTCAATAACTGAATCCAAACAGAAAGTTCTTTGGACAAGCAATTTATCGCTGAAGCAGGCAGTATACCAAGGTTCACATTTAATGAGTAATACTGTAACAGACATTTCAGTGGCAAGGAGTAGCCTCTAATTTTGTACCTGAAATGAATAAACAGGGTAACCGGATTCCCCCCTCTTTACGACCTCCCTATTCTTTTGTATCTGAGCACCTCACAAAGAGGAATTATCTCATTATCATATCTTCCCAAATAAGAAAGGAAGTTTTACAGGCTATGTCCAGACTCCTCTGAAACAACAGCATGAAAAGTAGCTGTGAGCCAGGTGATTTCTACTTCTGACACTCATACTGTCCAATCTTCTGCCATGCCAGCAGTCTGCAGACCTGTCTGGACATCTTGGTGGTATATGAAGTCATCAGTAAGCTGAGATAAATGAGGAGCCACTCATCATCAAGCATGTCAGCATGCTCACAGTCTCATGATTAACTTGAATAAGGAATCTAGTCTTGTAAGAGCCTTGGAATGGCTGGTAAGACACAGGGTTTACATTTTGCTCATGGTAACCAAAAAAAAAAAAAAAAAATCTATCAGAGATTCACAAATCTGTATTCCCAAATGTCCAATGTCTTAATTCCAAGCACAAATTCCTGCTCACAGGTGCACATGAAATCTCTGTTGACGATCTCAGCCCTTAATATCCCCTATATTTTATGCATGATAGCACTCCAAAGGGCACCATAGTCTCATGTACCAGGTGGGGTACAATTAAGTGCCACAGGAGACAGTGTCTTATATCACTCAGAATTATATTATCCCCGGTCTTATTAAACATATGAGATCTAACATGACAGGAGCAAGAAGAGTAAAGGTTCTGTCAGCCAACATAAATATAAGCCTGCTCTAAAAACTAACGTACTTTTACAGAATTATTTTGTGATAAAGCAGAAACAAAAAAATGTGATTATCAAGGCCTTCAGTTCTCACAATACATTTAAAATGCTACTACAAAATGCAGACTTACCTTAATACTGGCCCTGGATACAGATTTTTCACTTTAAAAAGTTGTAGATTTGCATATTTGCACATTTTCAATCCATACCTTTACAAGACTTGTAATCCTCGAAAAGTTAAAGGGCTTACTGATATAACAGAAAGTGAAACTAAAATCATATGGAATCCATGTGACACAGTTAATGATTTGCTACCTGTCAAGAACAATCATTTTTATGACTATATTATAAAAATGTTATTCTAAAAATTTGGTTTAGAAGTCCCTGTCTATATTTAATACTGAGTTTGATATATCATAAAATTCCCTTCAATAAATTAATTTCATACTTTATTCCATAAAACTAAAGGGGAAAAAAAGTACCATTTTCCCTCTGTATGTTTATATATATGTGTGTACACATCTTCAAACTTAGACTTCAGTTTGTTAGACCAGTTGAACAAAAGCCATTAGATATTTATGGAAACATGTATGTGTATATGTGTGGTTATATGTATATGTTTAGATATATTAATTTATTTATTTGTATACACAATTATATATCTCAAAGATTTATGAAAAAAGAGCAATCTTTCTGGCTGTAGTTGAAAACCAAAGTACAATGCACTTTAAAATATGTAGAAAAAGTCAAGAAAACAAAAGTGATTCATCATACCCATCCTGGCTTTTATTCCCCTGACTTGATTGTTCCACTTGCACAAAATCCACTGGAACGAACTGGACCACTGGTTCTTCCCAACTTTCACTTTACTGGCACCACAATGAGACTGCAAGAGTAGCTGCAGACAAAACAAGACTGTGGCAAATTAACTGTGGATTAGACTATCTACATTTAGCAGCTTTTACCAAAACTGCCCCTCTCCATGGATCTGGGCCAGATTTGAAAAGCAACTGCCCTCCAGTATAACACAGATTTTTTTTAAATCCTAAAAAAATCTTTATTAATCTTAGTCAATGGTTAATATAATTCTTTTATGTATGAAAAGTTTTGTTCATCTGAGATATGTTCTCCCTGAATTATAAAAATATACATAGTTTAGCAGCAGAGCAACAAATACGCTATATACTGAGTTTGGTATGTAGTTTAAGATTCTTATAGATCCTACTCAGTTTTTATAAAGTTGTGATAGTCTTCGCAAGCTATTTGCCCAAATAGTGACTAAGCTCCTACAGCTTTAAAGGAAGGCATCTTAAATCAGCCAAGTCACAAACTCGTTGCTGTGACCTTTGTTATTATTAAAAAATGACAAGAACTCTATAGCACAGAGAGAGAGAGAGAAGGTTTGTGTATCTGATTCTTGGAGTGTAAATCAAGCAGCTCATGAGCTAAATTACTGGCCGGATGATTTATTTGTATTCTAGTTAAACTTGCCATCGAAGAAAGCACATCTCTAAATAGTGACAAAACTCTTAGGGTATTCAGTACACATTTTGTTCTTTGCTTCCAAATGGGGTAGGAAGGACCTTTTTTCTCTGTTTTGATTAGTGTTGACAGGACATTGGATATTTTCTCTTTGGAACAGTCCGCTTATTCCAGACATCAGAAACTAAGGTCCTCACTAAGGCTAGCATAGAAATAAACAGTATGAAACGCCAACCTGAAAAACCTTGGGATTTCTGAAGATTCATTATGTAATTGTCTTTACTTTTGATACTTAAGGCTTGCAGACAGTGAATGTTTTTGCCATTGGTATTAATGGAAGTTACAGAAGAAAAGTCTTGCCCAAGTCTTGTTTTCTTCTGTCCCTCCTGTTGCAGGGAATGATGAGGAGGTTAACTGGAAGAGCCAGCAGGTCAATGACTGGCTCCGAACTTGGTGCCACAGACAGGGTTTTGGGTTCTTCGATCATGGCCTGATTTACAGATCACCAGGCCTGCTGGCAGCAGATGGGAAAAGCCTGTCACGCAGGGGGAAAATGGTTCTTGGAACGGAGTTAGCAGGGCTCATTGGGAGAGCTTTAAACTAGATTTGAAGGGGGATGGGCATGTAACTGAGCTCGCTAGAGAGGCGCCTGGGCATAGTAGCTCAGCAACTGTGGGGCCGAGCACTAGTATTTTTGATAATCGGAAGGCCCACCACTCCTCAAGGGCAAAAACTACACACTCATTGGGTTTTCTGAAATGCCTGTACACCAATGCGTGTAGCATGGGGAATAAACAAGAGGAGTTAGAGATCTGTGTGCGGTCGCAGAACCATGACCTCATTGCAATTACTGAGACGTGGTGGGATGGCTCACATGATTGGAACACTGTCATGGAGGGCTATGTTCTTTTTAGGAAAGATAGGCCGGCGAGGCGAGGCGGTGGAGTTGCTCTTTATGTGAGAGAGCAACTGGAATGTATCGAGCTCTCCCTGGGAACAGATGATGAGCAAGTTGAGAGCTTGTGGGTAAGGTGTATTGGCCGCTGACTTCATCTCAGCGCAACGGATTCCCCTGTTTCTTCATGAATTGCTCCAATATACTTGTACAAGCTGTCAGCAGTTTTCCACCACTGCTGCTACTTGGTACCCTGCTACAGCAAAACCCCTGGTCACCTGTCCAGTGAACCCAAAAGTTGAACTCACATGGAGTATTTATGCTCTGAGCAGCATTAACATACAGATTTTTAGGAGAATCTCACAAAGTCACAGATTGGCTGAGGTTGGAAGGTCATCTGGTCCAACCTCCCTGCTCAAGTAAGCCAGGCCGCTTAGAGCAGGTTTCCCAGGACTGTGTCCAGGCAGCTTTTGAATATCTCCAAGGATGGAGACTCCATAACCTCCCTGGGCAACCTGTGCCAGTGCTCGGTCACCCTCACACTGAAAAAGTGTTTCCTGATGTTCAGAGGGAACCTCCTGTGTTTCAGTTTGTGCCCATTGTCTCTGGTCCTGTCACTGGGTACCACTGAAAAAAGCCTGGCTCTGTCCTCTCTGTAACCTCCCTTCAGTTATTTATAGACATTGATGAGATCACCCTGAGCCTTCTCTTCTCCAGGCTGAACAGTCCCAGCTCTCTCAGCCTTTCCTCACAGGAGAGATGCCCCAGCCCCTTCATCATCCACCCTAATCATCTCCTACAAACCAGCTGATGTGGCTTTCTACGTTTTCCACACAATGCTGCCTCTTAATGTAGGAATTCTGCAGCCTAAGTTCTCTCTGCACAATCTTCTTCACTTCTTTTTGGTTTAGAGTCTCTTGACTTATCTCTGTACTAGGTAACAAGCATAAAAACATAATGAAACTGAAAGAAAAGTTCTGCAAATACCAAGAAATAGATGTATGTCTTACTTAAAATATGTTTTATAAATAGCAACTAGAAATGTATTAAAATAACATGAAAACCTACCAACCAAAATTCCTCTCAAGACTTTCACGTAACAATGTCTACGAAGACAAGTATCTCAAGAAATTTTTTGTGTACTATTCAATTGATTCTGTCTAATTATCACAGAATTACATGCTTGTGCTTAGATCTATTAGGTTATTACACAGCCACAGTCAAGAGGCATTTATCCTCAACATTTATGCTTAAAATGAGGAAGAAAGCCAAATGCCAGTACTTAAAGGTTTCTTGAGTGCTAAAAATGCAGTGACCTTGTGGAATTTTCAGAAATGCCAAACTCCATTTTATGTATCTCCGAGTTGTAGAAAACTAATCCTCCATCAAATGTCACATTATAGATGAACAGCAACCTCCCTTTAGGATTATTGAAATTCAGCTTTTTTTTTTTTTTTTTTTTTTATTGGTAGTCTATCATTCCCTGCCTCAGAATATTTTTCCCCTCAACATTTTGTCTTAACAACCTAAAACAGTCAGCGGACCAAAAGAACTTGAGGCTATACACTCATATTTGCTTGTACCACATCAGCGAGTATAACAGCAAAACTTTCACCACGTGCCTATTAACCCCCTCTATTATAAGAGAAACAATAGACTTTTAAAACCGATGAGCTCGTGCAGGAAATTAAGACGATAGAAGAAATAACCTGCACTTTGCTCTCCAAAGGCGCCCACTGATGCCACCTACAGACGAAACAGATTCACAGCTCCTGCCTAATAGTAGAAAATGTATTCTTTTACTACAGGACAGTAACAGTAGTAATAAGTATTCCCCAGGGAACAAGTCTAGAGTTCCTCAAACAATTCTTAATTTATAAAAAAGAAAAAAAAGATCTTGTGATGTTAAAAATAACTACTTCTTAGTTACCAATGACATGTAAAACTTCAGATATATCATTTCTCTAAAGTTTCAGAATTTTCTTAGAAATGGGAAACCACTGAAATACACAACTTACTGTTGCTTAGGTAGTACCTTCTTCTAACAACACAGCAACACAACTTTATTTAAGGACTGAAAATGGGTTGAACGCCACCAAACAGGAATACATGTGTGCTACAGAATCAGCACAATAGGATACCTCATGATTAGGTAAGTTCAGGTCTAGTCACAGTTTCTTATAAAACAATAGACAGGAAAATTATATGGGAAGAAACTGGTATATTGTGTATAGGGGTGTCTTGCTGACTTCAGCAGCATACCTGCACACATAAAGGCTTCTTCCCTTCGACCCAACACATCCTTTCTGTCGTCAGTAGTTCATGCTTTGATAAGCTTGAAAATAAAAAATATATGTAATGGTTCTATATACCAAATAAGTGAAGTTTTGATTTATCAGATAAATCAAAGAAATTGGCTTGAAGGCCTACATATAGGGATGGTCAGTATCTGCATTGTGGCAAGCTTCTGGGACAGCTTCTGTCTGTGGCTTTTGTGATGCCTGGCAATTAAGAGCTGCAATGGAGTCCATGCCCAGAAGTAGATTTTTTTAATTGCTGCATATTATAGGTGCACACAATATACTGCCAGCAAGCTCCTTGTGTGTCACAAAGCAAACTTTTTGGCTGAAAGGGTGACTGTAAGGTAATGCATACTGTTTGTGTAGCTGAAGCATTAGCCAGCACTTCAAGTGTACTAACTGTAGCTAAATTAGCACTGATGAAACAGCCTAGAGGCAAGCACGCTGTTGGTCCCTGGACAGAGAAGATGCAGCACTGCTGTCTGACCAGGTCGCTGAAAAGCACCATTTGTTCTCTGACCTTGGAAGCCAGCTGAAAACCTGGAGTTGTGAGTCGACACAAGCAAGTGCAGCACGGCTAGGCAGGTAGCAGGTCCTACGTCAGAGCTGCCTCCCTGCCTCATGCCATCCTCTGCATCGTGCTGCCCAGGATGCCAAACACATCAGGTGGATCTGTGGAAGGCTGAGAACAAGCAATGGGGCAAGGACAAAAGAGACATAGCGTTAGAGCGGGGAATACCAGTTTATCATACCTAGCAAGATGCAGACCTTCATTAGTATGTTGAGGTTTTTAATAGAGCACCTCATGGCATGTATTGTATGTATCGCTCGCCCACGTTAGAGTTTAAGCAAACCAAAAAACCTTAAACTTCGAAGTTTCATGAAGTTACAAACTTCTGTTGAAGCCATGAAGTTTTGTTTTTCAGTTCCATGCTGTACACCGAGTTGTTTGTATCTAACAAGCCTTTTGGAAGGTTGCCTCTCAAGATCATGTTTGGGGATTTCTGGCCCTTCAGAAGACAGCTGGAATCTGTTCTGTTTGTCCATGCAAAACCTAGAAATGGCCAGATCACATATAAGGGTTGCAACTCTATTTTCATATAATGAAAAAACATTTAAGCAAAAAATATGCTACCACCAAACACTGTTCTGTGCTTTGTATTGCTATGATCTCATTATAAATTTACATTTGTTACAGGTAAAACATAGGGTCTTATATAGGTATAAAACAATCAGATAATATTTTGAATTCTAATGTTGGTAAAATTGCCCACAGTAATATTACCTGCTTTAACTTCAGGTTAAATTATCTTTATTCTTCATTTACGGGTACTTTACGGAGAGAACCAGTCTGCTCTAATTTCTCTAACAATGCCAGCTGAAAGGCAATTAACCAGGGGTTTCAGGAGGGGACACTGCAAAGCCAAACAGGTGAATTTCAGCACCTTGCAGGCTCTAGAATGCATGCTGTTCGCAAACACAGAATTACTACTTGGATGACAGTGACAAAATTTCACAGAATCACAGAACAGCTGAGGTGGGAAGTGAACCACTGGAGGTCTCCCGGTCCAAGCCCACTGCTCAAGCAGGGCCACCTAGAGCCAGCTGCCCAGGAACGTGTCCAGGCAGCTTTAAAATATCTCCCAGGGATGGAGATTCCACAACCTCCCTGGGCACCCTGTGCCAGTGCTCAGCCACCCTTACAGTCAAAAGAGCATTTCCCGATGTTCAGAGGGATCCTCCTGTGTTTCAGTGTGTGCTCGTTGGCACTGGGGCCCCTGTCACTGGGCCCCGCGACAGGACCAGAGGCAATGGCCCTGTGACAAAGCCTGGCTCTGTCCTCTGTGCGTCCTCCCTTCAAGTATTTATATACACTGATGAGATCTCTCTGAGCCTTCCCTTCTCTGGGCTGGACAGTCCCAGCTCTCTCCGCCTTTCCCCACAGGAGAGATGATCCAGTCCCTTCAGCACTTCAGTGGCCCTTCACCGGACACTCTCCAGTAGCTCCCCAATTTTCTTAAAAATGCTGAATCCTAGACAGCTCCTATGTGTCACACAGGAGCATATATAGCTCCTATATACGCATGTTCTCAGAATATACAGAAAATGCAGCTGTCGTTACAAAAAAAACAAAAACAAAAAAAGTCCTCCCTGCTTCAGGAAGAAGCCAGCAGAGCCCGGACCGGCTTCT
>NW_009646402.1:158758-175315 GCF_000708025.1 Charadrius vociferus | reverse complement strand
TAAAAAGAACAGCAGTAAGTTTTGGGGGCGGGTGCCCGGCGGCGGTTTGGGCAGGCGGGGTGCGGAGCCGCGGCCGGGCGGGAAGTTCCGTGAGGGGGCGCGGGGCGGGGGCTCACCTCAGGCCTCGCAGCTCCCCCGGCGGTGCCAGACTAAATTTGTTATTTACCCCCCTTTGTAAATTGTTATACCCACGGGGATAGAATATTACGGAGAGGAGAGATGGCGTCTGGAATGTGGAGACATCCCCTATTACCACATTTCCATGCAATGTTGGGTTCTTTCTTTAACACTGTTTAATGAGAACTCTAAATTCTCTCACTGCTTCCCCCCCCGTTTTTCTTTTTTTTTTTTGTCTCTGTGTAGAAGAGTCCTTATTGACACGGGGGAGCCAGCTATTCCTGAATATATTGGCTGTTTAAAGCAGGCACTGTCAGAGTTCAACATCTCGATTCAAGAAATTTTAGTGACACACTGGCATCATGATCATACTGGTGGAATACCTGATATCTGCAAAAACATCCCTAATGGTAGGCCAGAGATTTTGGATATTGTTGAAAATGTTAGATACGTGGTAAGAAAAAACTTTTACTGAGTGCTTCTGTACAAAGCAGCTGGGTGGTTATTCTGAAATCTCTGTATAAACTACACGTAATTTCATTATACTGTTGCAGTGTGTAGAATGGGAGCAATGAATAATCTGAATATTGTAGTTGCAGTACTAGAGTTTTTCTTCAGTACCTGTGCATACCGTCATAGTGAATTTTTCTTATGTGTGAATAATGAGCGCCGAGATTACCATCAGCAGTTTACATGATGTTAAGAGATGTGAGAAAAACTTGATACTCTCTCTTTTCTGCGTTGATGGTAATGACAAATTGACCGTTACTTCCACTTGTGTTAATCTCTGAAAAAGAAACATGCATAACTGAGATTCCTTACAGCAGACCATTAGTAATTGCTGACAAATCCATAGGCCTCAGATCATGAGGTGGAAGAGGGTAGGGCAGTCTGCAGGTGAATTCTGATCTGAAAATGTGTATTTCATGTTGATAAACAGTAGGAGACATTTCTGCTTTAGTATCTGGGAAGAGAATAAGCAGTATGGATCATGCAGTTCTTAGCATCATTGGACTTTGTCACTTTGTCAACTTCAGTAAAGAAGCCAGAACACCCCTGAAAACATCATTGGTGTCTTTGCAAGGAATTTGGCTTTTTCAACCCATGAGCACGGTTGTAAAGACTAGCAAGGGATATAAATATCTTTCTGGGTATCGTTCTACTATCCATAGCTGTTCCAGCCAAGGCATTTACAGTTCATGCACAGTTCAGAGCGATAGATGCTGAGGGAGGTTGCAGGTCAAAAAGCTTCCATCCAGTGTTAGGCAAATGTTGAATGGTGCTTCTGTGAATCATAATGCAGAACATGGACGCAGAAATCTTAGTGTTGTTGTAGAAACTTGGCTGTTGTGGCTTTTGATGAGTCAAGAAGGAACATTTGTAAAATATAATAATTACTGACATTTCTTTTTTAATTTCACTTGTGCTTTTTCGTCTTCAAGATTGCTGCTGGTACAGAGTACAGTATTCAGATTCAGTGGCTTTCACTATTCAGTGTTTGTGGCTCTGGAATAGGGTTGCCTTATAAACATAAAGTTACTGTACAGAATTTCTTTTTTCTAGTTTTGTATTCACACTGGGTAATAATTAATTGTACTTGTTCAAAAAGTAGCCTTTCTGTGGGATTAGCTTTGTTAGCGACCATTTCAAAACATCATTTTCTTTGCTTTCTTTAAATAGACTCTGAATATCGCATCTGTAAGCTTCCTCGTGTCCCTCACCGTGAAGAAATAATAGATGGAGGACATAAATATTTTTATCTTAAAGAGGGAGATGTGGTACAGACAGAGGGAGCAACACTCAGGTAAACACCAATTTCTGCAAGCTTGCTGGATCATTTTTTTCTTCAGAATTCTTACACATATGTGTATCCTAACTTCTAATGATTGGCAATCCATACATCTAATCTTTTCAACACTTACACATGTAGACTTCCTATCATGCTCCAGCAGGCCATGCTTATACGAAGAAACTGTTTTTATGAATGAGGATTATCAGGAATTAGCCTTTGGTTTTTGGCCTCAGTAGAGAAATTAAGAACACTTCATTTGAAAAGTATTTCATCCAGGAAAACCAAATCGGATTGTACATACTTTCTCATCACTCTTAGCTAAGTAGTTATTATGAAAATTGATACTTTTGGGTAAGTTTATGGTAGTCTGGATCGATTATTTAGCATGCCTTTCTTTTTACTTTAAAAATATTTCCAAAGAGACACTAAAACTTTTAAAACCTAAAATGTTGAATTTTAAACCTTTAACCTGTCAGGTTCTTGTAGGGTGCCAATTTGGGAGGGCTTCTTCCTGGAGAGTGTATTGCCTGTCTTGTTAGTATGAATGAGCCTGAAACAGAAAGTCCCTCTGCCTCACACAAACACACACACACACACACACACACACACAATAAAAAGATCTGACCATTCTGTTTCCAGAGTTCTTTCATTAACAAGGCATTACTCTTCTGAGGACAGATTTTGCTTGTTTTCCTCAGTTTAGGTGTGAATTATCTCCCACTTGTAGAATATGCCAGCTGGCTGATTGGAAGAAAAAATGTAAAAATAAAGGATATATTTGACCAAAAGCACTTTATTTGTTAATGTTAAAAAAAAAAAAATACATGGAGAGTATTATATTGAATATTGAAGACCTACCACTACTCTAAGTGGCACATGTTTGGACAAAATCAGTTTAGAGATGGAAAACAACTTGTTAAATTTGAATCCAAGACAGAGGTGGCACATTTTGAAGTTTGGGGCAATGCAGCCAAACTTTATGCTTCCTTATAAGCAGGTATTCTCACCTGGTTAATTCAGTAAGCACTTTAAGCATACTCTTAGATCCACCACTGATTCCAAAATAGCAGTATCTGCATGTTTAATTTTAGTTACCAACCTTCAAGTTTTCAAGGTGTGCCAGGCAGCGTTGGGTTCTTTCTCCTTTGTTTTTCCATGTTAGTGGTTAAGCCCCTGGTAGAGTTTCATCAGGAACTGGAGGATGCCACTTCCTACAAAGGCAAGGTGGAACCCATGAACTTGATATTTATGTTGGCTCCGCAGGGCGATGGCTCACCTGCTTTCTGCTGAACTCAGTATTCAGTAAGAGCTGGAAGTCATTGCATCAGATGGTGCTGTGCTTCTGGCCTCCCAGCCCTACGCTGACGTGGCTGGTCGCTGTGTAGCATTGGCCTGTACGCGCCATGCTTGGCACCAGCTCTGTCAGTTCCTTATCACTCTGTTGATGCATTTGCCATTAACAAGAAGATTCTGTTGAATTTCAGCAGTCATGCTGGTCTGAGCTGTGTACTTTCAGTTTGACTCAGCCTCAGCATGAGGCCTTCTGCCTTTCAAAAACTGTAGCGAAAGGACACTGCAGTGCAGCTCCTCAGCAGCTCACATTAATATATACATATCAACTGCCTGTTCACCCTTTGCTGCATTCTAACGTAGTATTCATACAAGCTGTGGGGTCCTAAATCCTTACCATTCAGCTGCTTAATGACCTGCACACGGAACAGCTAAAAGACCATCATTCCTTGTTGTATTTGACAGCTCTGCTCCACTGTGTCATAGGGCTTTCAGGGAAAAATAAATTCCGGGAGACAGAACTTTGTCTGGTTTGGCTCCAGAAGTTTATAGTTAATTTCTAAAAGAATCAGCAACATCATCCTTACCCTCTTCTGCTAAGTGCAAGGTGTATATCAAGAACTTCACACATTTCAACTTGCAAATAACATGTCCGTTTTTCTTTTTTAAAGCTTCAGAGTAAAGCCTTCTGTAACACAAAGTCTACATGACTAGCCAGCTCCCTTAATGCACTTTTATTACAATGTGTCATGTAAGTAACAGCATACTAGAGATGATGATCGGTGTTCTCTACATGGTATAAGAGCATGGGTTATACAAAGTGGCGCTCTGTTTAGATCAACATTTCAGCCTTTTTTGATCTATTTTTTTTCTGGTTCTTATTGCGGGCTACTTTGTAAGTTTATAGTTTTATCATTATTTTTTTCTAGCTTCTGAAAATGAAGCATATATGCTGTGTGAAAAACTTAGCTTTTTTGTTGTTCTATAAACAGAGTTTTATATACACCTGGACACACTGATGATCATATGATTTTACATCTGGAAGAAGAAAATGCTATATTTTCTGGTGACTGTATTTTAGGGGAAGGAACAACAGTAATTGAAGACCTGTATGATTACATGCAAACTTTGAAAAGGTTGTTACAAATGAAACTAGATTTAATATATCCAGGTAAGTGGTTCTATTTTTAACTGCTCTGTTTTACTATATAATTTTCAAATATCTCCTATAAGAATTTGAGAGCTCTTATTGTAATCAAACACTGTTACTAAGGTAACAATTCAAGTTCATTACTTACTGTATGTCCAGTGCTAAGCTAAGATGACTTTTTGGCATGGTGGTTTGCAAAACTTGAAAATTTTTCAGTGATAGATATCTTTCCTTCCTGAGATTTCTCCATTTAAGGGTGAATCTTGTGCTTCTGTGCCTAAAGCCTACAGAGGCCAGAATCTTTCACTGTTGGAATCATGCAGCAAATTTGTTTTTCTTATATTTCTCTATCCAGATGCCTTAATGTTATCGCGCAAGAAAAATTAATAGTTGTTCTTTCGGTCCTTTGCATCCCCACATACACTGCCAATGTGTGTAACCTAGTAAAGTTTTTCTGAGAGAAATGTCTGTCCTTTGCAGCACAGATTAATCATAAATTCATCTTGGAAAGCTGCAGAACTGTCAAATGATTGTCTTAGTTAATGACTTAGCTTAAATTTGTACAAGAGCCAAGAGGCCAAACATCATGTTCTAAAAATAAGTTGCCGATTCATTCAGTCTATGACTTTGCTTTCATTTTTTTCCTCTATCTCCCCCAAACCTTGGGAATGCATTTACTTTTCATATAAACCACGTGTCTGTTTGACAAGACTGGATTTTAAGAATTCATTATTTAACTAAGGTTTAAGTTCCTCGTTTGCTTTTTCAGAGCTACATCTTAGGATTTTTTCTGATTTTTTTTTTTTTTGTCTTTCATCTTCTTCAACCTGTCATTCTGAACGACTGTGTCTACATTCTCAGTTCTGTCTTCCTCCATTAACCATATATGTTTAGCCTACATAGCCAAATCTCTTTTGTGTTCATTCTTAAAAATATCTTCTTTTGAAGTAGGTGTTCTTTAAGTGCTTTAAGATCTAAGCTTAAAAATGCTATTTAAGAAAAATATCATTACAGATATTCTATGGGTGTGGAGGCTGACATAGACAGAAATAGTGACTTGCTCATAGTTATTGGCTTAACTACTGATAAAACTAAGAATATTGTAGCGTCCAGAATCTCAATCTGTTGATCAATTCAGTGTTCTACTTTCTTTCTTAAATACCTACAAAACACAGTCTGTTCCTCCAATTGAATTTCTGCCTTCCAAAACCCCGTATATGCCAAATTCTATTGGGTTTATGAATTTTATCTGTTGTATTTCACTCTGTGCTTAACCATTATTTATCTAGATTACACATTCACCAAGGTTGAATATTTGTCCCATTTATCTGTAACTGTTTGCTACATTGTTATAAGTATGTTCACGCTGTACTTGCAATTAGAAAGCCAGTTAAGTATTACGTATTTTCAGTGATGAGTAGCTAAATATGGAGATGGTTTGGAACTAACTTTCTTTTTTTGTCCATGCACCACAAAATGTATGTGCAATCGTGTAAAAGATAGCTATTGCCCAGTCAGAAGAATTGTACATGTACTATCGTCATGTACTACAGTAAAATGGTAACTATAGCAGAAAGTAGTTTGCTTTACCAATACATTCTCTTTAAGCTCAGTACTTTGACTTTATTGCAGTTTTAGGTCTTCATAATTCTTAAACTGTTTCTCTGTTCCCCACCCGTGCTTTAGCACTCACATTGCAGCCTCAGAATTGGATGTAGAGGAGCGTGAATTTTTGTAACGAGCTGACTGCTGGCTAGGTGTGAGTAGCTGAATTTTGCCAGTCCTTCCCCTTCCATGTGTCTTTTCTAAATTAATGTGGAAATTACTTAAGGCAGAATATTCATGACAGTCTATTTACAGCCATTAGTTGATGAGAACTCTTGGAACCAGAAAAGGGCATTTTAGTCAGCAGAGGGCTCCCTATCCTGTAATAACAAACAGTGTTCTTTCTTGATAATATAGAAGAAACTTGTACTGGAGTTAGGCATCTGTGCCAGATTTCATGAGCCAATTATTTTCTTCAATTTTATCCTCTGTGCTTTATTTTTTTTTTAAAGTAAGAGAATCTCTATTACTTCACAGGGTATTACGAGAATAAAAACTTACTGTTTCTGATCATCTGGGCTGTACAGAGGTCTGAAGTAATGTGAAGCTGTCTGATATAAAGTCTGAATTACTGGAAGGATGGTGACATTTTGAGAGATGTATTTCACATGTTCAGAAACATTTTACATTTATGCAGATATTAATTTATTTATTGGTGAAATTAACTGTGTTGCTGTCCCTGAAAAACTATGGAAGGGAAGGATCCACATATGGATTTAGTTCCAACCTTTCTGACATCATTTTAATGTATGTATATGCATACACAATAGCTATGGATCAGATGATGTAACGGATATGAAATGCCTTTAACTTTGCAAAATGGGGATTCCATTCCAGGTACTGCCATTGGTCTTGTAGGTTAAGTCAATTAAATCAACTGGAAGAGCAGGGACTGATTTTAAGACTGCCTTGTGATTCCATGTGCAGGCCTTAAATTTGGATACTTTAATGTAACTTTTGTCACTAGAGAATGCAAGAGAACAGACAGTTACCCTTATAGTCTCTGCTCTGTATTTCTTAATGTGTTTTTTCTAAATTTAAACTTTTGTTTTTATAAATGGTAACATATTTACAAGAGATACTGTTATATTTGTAATTTATTTTGTAAGGAATAATAGCTTCAGGTTAAATTTGTTTGAAATCATTAAATATATGTGCATGTGACAGTATAGTGTTATATTTACATGTTACATATCTTTTATTTGTAACACTATCTTTACAAAAGGTAAGCTTCGATGTATATTTAGTAATTTCAAATCTGCTGAAGTGAGTGTGTAAGTTGAGATACGCATAAATATTTTGACTTGCTGAAGGATAGATTCCTTTGACACATTTTTATTTCACAGATATTCAAAACATGAAAAATTAGCTGCTATATTTCTATAAGCTGCCTGTCCTCAGGCAGAATACGTTCTAATTTTAAAAGCCTTAAAACTAAAAAGCCATTTAGTCAGTTAACTCAAAAGTACAAGTAAAGAATATGATGATTTTTTTTAAATAGCCAGAGAATCTCAAAAGAAACTGATTTGGATGATACCCAATAAATTCTAAAAGAAAGCTGTGTTTTCTTACAGTAGTTTCTGGTTTACTCATTTTATAATTTACTTGGAGTTTAGACTGGCAGAGCTGGAAGTTGCTGCTGCTGCTTCAGGTGAAGTATACAGACAAAGAAATAGGAAACCTTGGTATGAAAAGCATGTGATGAATATTCATGCGAGTAAATTTCTATATAGGTAAAACATTAAGTTTAATTTCTGTGCATGTAACTCAGGTCTGAAAAATATTTTCATTTCATCTGTCATTTTAGTGTATTATGAAG
The DNA here is from genome assembly GCF_000708025.1 of Charadrius vociferus. NCBI lineage: Eukaryota > Metazoa > Chordata > Aves > Charadriiformes > Charadriidae > Charadrius > Charadrius vociferus. Next base: position 167,542 of record NW_009646402.1, on the reverse strand, counting down.
CAGTATTTGATTTTTCCACAAAGGTTAGTGCTTTATCAATTAAGCCTGTTTCTAATTTCATTCAGAGACCTTTTATTAAGTTGAATATTTCTGATTTGCCACAGTAAGCCCAGGAAAAAACATGTGTTTTGTTTATTAACCAGCCAGACATAAAATGACCCACATATAACTTTCCCTGTGCATTGCTTATTCCTGCCATGACATGTTCTGATTGGCTCAGTGATTTGTCTTCTATTATTATTTTTGATCATACTTACGGAAGTATGTTCTTAAGGGAATAAAGTACAGTGTGTGAGTCAGTTTTGAAGATCTGTCCTGGAAAATTTATCTGTCACAATTAAAGATGTTACTTTTCTCACCTCTGTATTTGCTAGATAGCCCCATAACAGGACAGTAGTACGTGAGTCCTTCACCTCAGCCACTACTGTTCAAAGACTAGTATCAATTTAAATCATCAGTATCAATATCATTTGGGGAGAGTGAGATTGGCAGACAGAGATAATATAATAATCTGAATCTCATCCTTCAAATCCGTGCAGCAGTGAACGCCTTTCCTTCTTTTTTCTTCTTTTTTTAAATAGCCTAAAGTAGTCTTCCCTTGCTTTCCTTATTTCATCTGAAGTATTCCCTTTCCTCATTCACACTTTTGAGATCCTAATTCTTCCTTTCCATCTTAATATTTTTCAATTGCAGACTGTGATGCAGACATTTAAACTTAATTTTGGCCTATTTATATGAAAGAAAAAACCACAAACAAACAAACAAAAAAAAACCCCAAACCAAAAAACACGCCAAGAATGTCTTACAATTTAACATCAAGGATACTCTTAACAGGGTGGTACCTGCAGATGCTGCTTCCTTTTTATGACTTTCAAGTCTACAATAAGAATGATTCAGTTATTCAGTAGCATACTTAACTCCAAACTTAAGTAATAGCGCTGTGGTACATGTGTTTTGATTTAGGTCACGGCCCAGTAGTACGTGATGCAAATGCTAGAATCCAAGGCTACATTTCTCACCGAAATGCACGTGAACAGCAAATTCTAAATGTTTTCCAGAAGAATGCTGGAAAATCATATACATCCTCGGAGCTTGTAAAGATAGTATACAAGGTAATTGATGATTAAAAGTTTTTAGATTGAACTAAAGAAAATAGAGCTGGAGAGGGGCATTTTGAGAAGTGTTAGTGGTTTTTACCTAATGAGCATTGGAAAATTTTAAGAGACATTTTGTCCTACTGAAGGTGGTGTATTTTTAAACTTGTTCACTCATTTACAGGTACTAACTGTTAAAGGATATTTAAACCTATGCAAATATTGTCATGGAATAGAAGCGATAGGTATCTGTGGAGAAATGCATCTTTAAATTTGTCTTTAAAAATGCTCAGTGCAGACCAATCTTGGAAGAGCACAGTCATCTTACTGTTGGCCAAAGTTTGCATAATACAAATGGATAATGCAAAAAATGAGCAAAGTAAACAAAAAATGTGTCATTAGGCTACTAGTTTAACTGGTGTAAAATTCATTTACTCATTTCAGGTTGTTGTCATTATATAACTAACTGAATGTTCAACTCAGCAATTCAGAAGAGGAAAATCTATGTTAATAAACCATGAGTTCCATATTGAAAAAAGAATTGGGAGATATTTAAACAAATACAAAATGTATATTTGTGTTCCCATTAGGAGATCCCTGAAAATTTACTTCTAGCAGCAGAAAGTAATCTCCTAGTCCACTTGAAGAAGTTGGAAAAAGAAGGAAGAGTGTGTAAGTTGTGGATGGAGGGGTGGACGGAGGGTCATTTTCATTTTGATTTTCTATGTACTGTTTCTCGTTGTATTTTAGTGCATTATTTCCTGGGGGGAAAAAATACCTGCAATTAGTTGCAGTAGCTGTCCTTCAGACAACCTGAAGTGGAATTATATACAAAAAGCCTGTGGTTATACAGTATTTCCAAACTTCTAGAAAATATTTTAGAAAGCATTTGTGACATGCTTAGAGCACAGATTACTGCAGTGCATACACCTTTAAATTTTTATTTAAAACATACCATGGAATACATGGTTTATACCTTTGTGTAGTTTCTGAAATTCATACCGAAGTATGCGTGTACATAGCATTTTATGGAATTACATTTTATGTTTCTGCCTTTCCTAAATACATATTGTTGTATGTGTGTGTTCTAGAGATGGTTAAAATCACGCAGTGTAAATTTTTACAATTTTTGATTAGTACAGTACTTAAGTAGAGCAACTATGTTTAGTTTTCTGGTTTTACATTGTGCCTTTACTTTTAATGAACAAGGTAAAGTATTTTATTTCTGTAATGGCATGCGCATGTGGAAACATTATTCAACCAGGAGCTAAGGAAAATATTTCTTTCTGTATGTACATTACATAACTGCACCCAGGACTGTCTACTTAAAAGTAAATAACTACATGAATATTTAGAACTGTTTCAAATTTTCAGCATTTACCAACCTTAATAACAACATGAAATAGGTGTATTTTTTCCAACTTGGACCTTCTGTTTATTTTAATGATAAATCAGCTACCAGGTACTAATTGCTTGAACAATTGAGAATTTTTGTAATAATAATGACCTGCTTTTTATTCAAAGAAAATAGGCTAGAGACACACAAATACAGTCATCACTGAAGTTCAGAAAATGCTGTTATTAACCAAATGTTGGTTATTAACACATTACAGACCTACACATTTCTCCAGTTTGGCTCCACAAGATTCTCCTGGGGTATCAGATGCTGTTGACTATTTATCCCTTCCTTTCACTGCCAAAGCAGCTCAAGCAACAGCATTGTCTGTTTAGATAAAGTAGTAGATAAATTAACTTTCTCTTTAAGGGCAGATTTGCAGTCTTCCCTGCAAAAGACTGTGTGTATACATCTTAAATGTCCAGGAATTAATTTGTTTGAGTGAGAGAGTGACTCCCCAACACCATTTTCATGCTTACTGGACAATAGTTTAGTTTTCCTCAGAAATCAGCTTTGAATTTTGAAGAGACAGCAGATGCGGAGCTTCAGTCAGGTATCTGTTCACAAAGCCACAACTGCCTGACATTATTTGAAAGTTTAAATAACTAGAGGAGAAACAAATTAGAATTGTTGTGGCTGTTCTACTCCAGTTAGAGGTCTTCGATTCAGCTGCGTGCTCCTGCTTTCCATGAAGCACAAAAAGTGCCCTTTAAAGTTTCTTGGTTTGTTTTTTTGTTTTTTAATCTTCAGTTTGTGCTCACAAAGGAGGAAAGCAATGTCATCAAAACACTTGGGATTTTTCTGTGCTGATCTCTGCAGTGTGGAAACAGTTGTTAAATTTTTAAATACAAGCCTAGACCCAGAGCTATGATAAACGTTTAACATCATGTGACCTTTGCCAGTTTTTCAGTTCAAATTAAGGACATCTGTTAAGGAAAATTGATGCTGTTGGTTGTGAGCATGTAGCATACAAGTACTTGTGTACTCATGTTACTCGTTCATTTGGTTTTGATATTTGAGTTTTTGTCCTTTCCACGTAGTCTGAGTTGCAGTATTTCAAGTTTTGTTCTGATAATGGAAGACTTGAGTTGCAGTCATAACACTGTCTGCTTAATTTTCACAAAATATTTTTCCAAAGAAACATGTTGTCAGTATCGGTAATGAATGTGACAGGCATATTACAATGTTACAAGAGAGCTACTCCATGCAAATTATGGCCATATGCTGTCTGCTGCAGTCATTAATTCACCACTTCATTCTAGGGATTGCAGTTTATGTTGGTACATAACTTTTATAACTTCAGTTAGGAGTGAGACTGCCTTTACAGATTTGCTCTTCTCACTTAAAAACGAAAAATAATGCCTTGTATACAGAAGCGTGGCACAATATGCGCCTGTAAGCTTTCTCCCATGTTTGGAGAATAAATATCTTGGTCATTGTTTCACATTTTTTAAACACAGCTGATGAAGAGATAAATATAATTTCACTGTTCTTAATTTAGCAGCACAGATATTTTTTTTTATCTAAAGTTCATAAATTCAAGAAAATGCAACAAGTGCTCTGCTACCTCAAATTTCTTAATATCTAGAAATTTTAATATTCTGACCTTTAAATAACTGTAGGATTAGTAACCTCTTTTTTATTAATCATTCTTTATATTGCTAGGTTACATTTGTGAAACAGTTAATGTTTATCACCTTGCATTAAAATTCAATGCTGGCCTGAAGGAAAGTATTGCAATAGTTTTAATAAAAAATTACATGTACAGAAATACCTATGCATGTACAGGTTAAGTTTGAGATAGTCTAATGTTTATATATAGCATCTAAGTGTTAGTTTGTGACTAATTCGGTCTTCTTTTCTTAACAGTATGTGAGGCATCTCCCAACTTCAGATGGAGAAACAATTTATAAGTTATACAAGATTGCTCAAGAATAATTTTAATCTGCACAGTTGCTGCACGAAAAAATACAATGATGAGCTCAGATGATATGTAAAATAAAAAATAATTCTTTTTTTTTAAGTGATAACACAATTTTAAAGCAATGTTGCATTCAGTTAACAAATGTTTTTCATATTCTACGTTATGAGAGTTTAAAAATAACCTGATAGGTACTGAGTTAATAAAATGGAATGAGTGCGACGAACTGAATGTTACCTCTGTTTTATAAAATACCCAGCTTTTCATCAGTGGCCAAAGACAGATAGCAAGGTCGTACAAACTAAATATTACAATATTATAAACTTAAAAGATATATTTAAAAAAAAACTCTAGTAAAAAGATTTGAAAAGATGTTATTCTAAACCTGTTTTAATTTGCTTCACAAAAAGAGATTTTCTAGTAAGCTATCTGTACGCTCTAAAAACCAAGTTATTTTTGTTAACAGATGTAAATGCTGGGGTTTATATTCCTTTTTTAATTCAGCTGCCTGTGCACATCTCCGCTGGTTGCTGGCTACAATAGGTTTTAACAAACACTGAAAATAATTCCAGACTTCTCTGTTTTCTGGTGGAAACACCATTTCTATGGAATTCATTCAAGGTTTTCATAAATTTGAACTAATCAACATTAAAAAATGCACAGAGTTGGAGTAGACATTTAAATGCTTTATCTTATAAGACTCTTCAAGAATGTGATTAAAAAGCTGTGTAAATTCAGATATGTATTACACACTATATGAAGTTAAGTTGGTCACTTTAACAAGCTTCAAGTTTTGCTGTTAAATCCGTTTAAACTACAAATGTTTTAACTAAAGATTGCATTTGGTTGTAAGATACTGTATAGTGTATTAAAATAAAATGTTTGAAGATCAATTTAAACTGCAAGTTCAGTTCTCCATGTAGCTTAAGCTTTGAGTAGTGTATAAATATTTGCATTACTTTGTGTATTCAAAGTGTGTGAAGTTTTTTATGTTAGATACACTTCTTTTAATGCTGGCTCAACCTTAAAAAAAAAAAGAAAATAATCAGATATGAGATGTTTGAAAGTACCGAAGGCAAATACATGTTCTTGAAAATCCTTGAAAGCCTTTCACTGTTCAGTCCTGTACCTTCATTTGTGAAACATGCATATGTTTGGGTATTTAGGGCATGTTTTAATAAGTATCATTATTTTATGAAGTTGATGGCATTTGTTCTGATCAGCTGAGCCAAATCCAATACAAAAATACTCCCAGGAACAGCAATCCAAAACTGTAATCATGTTCTGAAGTAGTAACCAGACCCTTGAAGAGGGGAAATAATAACTTTTGGGTCTATAAAACAATGCTTTTTGCAAACTTCATTGGTCTGGTTCCTGGCCGCATCATGACTCTTGCTCACTTTTAACTTTCTGTGCAGCACCGTTTTGGGGTCTTTTTCAGGTCTGCTAGGTTTTTTTCCTCTTCTATTTTCTGTTTACTTGCATTTTTCCATTTCAGCCACTATTTTTTTCCCCTCCTCCCTCAAACCTGATTTTTTTCAATACCTTTTGGATTGTTTCTCTCTTTGTAATTACTCGGAAGTTTCCACGTGGACTTCTTGCCGTTAATAATTACTGTTTTCCTGTAGCTATTTTATGAATTTATAATTACCTTTTCCATTGTTAGGAATAAAAAAGGTGATTGTCACTTTTTTTTCTTTTTTAATTAATTCACATGGTCTGAATAATGCCATTTTGCTTCAGGAAAACAGAAAAATCGGTGAAATGGCACAATTTTCTGTCAGAGGTCTGAGAACCTAAGCCAGCAGGAAACTGGTATGAAGAGGTGATGTCTCATTACCTTTCTGAGCTGAAGAAGAAATCTGCTGGCAGGCAAAACGTTGCTGGACCGTTTTCTTCTGGTTTGCTATATTTTGTTTTTAAATACACGGAAGTGGCTTTAGTGTTCAGATAAAGTATCGTTGGAACTTGCAGGCAAGGAAACAAATCAGAGTATTCCATGTTTTGTGCTGTGCTGCAGCAAGCGCCTGATACTCTCCAAAAAAATGAGGGGAATTGCAGCTCAGCCGGAATTGTCATTAATGATTGTATATGGTGTCTCTGAAATACTAAAAGCTGAGATTGTGCTGTTACTGACATGTATATACAATAAAGGTTGCTTATATCAGCTATGACATGTTGTAAAAGTCTTAAGACTCCTTGTTGATGATGAGATTATGTCAGGAGTGTGTGTTTATTTAAAAACAGAATAGCAATGTAAGCTATATGTCATATATGTATAAAAATGGGGATTAACCTATTTACGTCCCTTATATTGAATACATTCATCTGTGCAGAATGCATGAAAAGCTAAGAACAAAAGCAGAAAGGGCAATCGCTGTCTCATCAAGCTAGAAGGGCAAATATCGTTTGATGCATTAATTTTCTAAACAGCTGAGGACAGAAGCTGGAAGAAGCACAAATTGCATCTCCAGCCTTCCTGCCAGCTGCTTTTAAGATTCTGTCCTGAGTGTCAGCATCATTTATTAGGTCTAAGACCTAGGAAAGAAGTTTGATGGTAGTTAGAATGTTCTCTTTTGGGGTTTTTCTATTCTGTTTCTTGCTGACTTGCTTATTTACGTTTTGTTTAAAATGTCATTCTTGGTTCGATCTTTAAGGACGTTTGATGACGAGTGAATTCAGGAAAGGTTCCCAAATAGGAAGGGCACTGTTCTGTTTGTATGCCTTACTGCGGGTGCAGTAATAGGCTCACTGTCAAATCCTCCACACTCTTGCCACCTGAAACAGTGTATTGGGTTTGCGTGGCAAGGTTTTGGTAGTAGAGGGGGGCCACAGGGGTGGCTTCTGTGAGAAGACGGCAGAAGCTTCCCCCGTTTCAGACTGTCGGGAACTTCCTTCCTAAATGATGCCATCATTTCAAAGCCTAGTACTTCAAAATATGGACATCTGGAAAGAAACCTGGCAAACATAGACCAGCAGCCCGATGGCAAGAAGCAGACAGAGGGCTGGCAGTTTTCACATGATTCATTATTTCACATCATTCATAACACAACATTAGTGTTTCAGATGATGACATTTCACCTAAAGAGCTGTAAGAAACTTCGTGGGGCAGAACGGAGAACTCCAATAAAAGGGAAGTGCAGAAACTGTTCAGAGGAGGCAACAGGTAGCCTTGTTTTCCATTTCAGTATAGCAGTTTACACTATATCCTGAGGACCAACGCAAAACCAAGGAACTCTGTGCCTGTGTGAGAGGACTTCCAGCCAGACACCAGCTGATTACAGCTTGAGAAAAGGATGACTTGTCCCAGTTAAGTCCTGTTTGTTACGTTCTGTGGAGATGACATGACCTGGTTTCTTTTAAGGCTGAGGTGGGAAATAGATGCAAGACTACATTGCAAAAAGGATTCCAGTTTTTATTCCAACCTGATGTACTTCATGGGCACAGTATATTACATCCATGACTACACGGTATACAACTGAGCATATACTTTTACATTGTTATTGTTGAAATAATCTTCTTAAGAGTTACAAAATACTGGTGTGGCCAAGGGATGTGGGGATTTCTAAGATATAAAATATCTTGGTACTTAAATATGAATGCTTGTTCTGTTTAAACTTTTACATTTTTTTTAAAAAAAAAAGCCTCCAACTATGAAGGGGAAAATTTCTGTAGCCTTTTCTGTATTTTTAAATACCCCATATCATCTCCGGATACCAAGTATCCCTGTCTCCTGATTAAGTGCATTCATACAAAACCTCTGAGCAGCTTCACAGCTGATGAAGGTTGGAAACCCTGGTCATACACTAAGCAGTCTGCTCCCTGAGCAACTCACTGCTCCATATAGTAGGAAGAAACCAACCTATTAAAAAGAGTGCGTGCAATGTATGGTGCACACTCTCCATTCTGGCAAGGCAAAGCCGTACCGAGGAGTTTCATCTTAACCTCCCTGTATTTGCTGGCTGCAAAAGCTTTTTGGACAATGATAAACTTCGGCCATAAATTACTCCTTTTCTTGATCTTTTTTCTATATATCCATTGGGTGTATCTGTCTGCCAGAAGCTTTAATAAATAAAAGCAGCAGGGATTTGGGTGGGGTTTGAAGGACAGCTCAACTCGGCCTGGATGTTTTCTGCATCAGTGTTGATTTCTCAGACCTCTTCCTCAACCACCTGTTGTAACCTGGAAAGCCTTCTGTGGTTGGGGTGGCTTTTTAACCCGCACTTGGCCTCCCTTCCAATGTCTCTTCCTTCTACGCTTTTCTCCCCTTCTTCTTTCTTGTCACTGGGTTCCTTGTCGCTGTTCCCTGGATAACGGATGTCATTTCTGGCAGCGCGGCACACGGGGAGCAGCCGGGGTGGCGGGACCCCGCT
>NW_009646402.1:123933-157099 GCF_000708025.1 Charadrius vociferus | reverse complement strand
CGCCAGCCATGCCGCTCGGGCCAGGCGCTCCCCTTGGGCCCCCGTGTTGGAGGCAGTAATTGAAGCTCTTCCTAAATGACATGAGAAGTTAGTAAACTCCGGCGGAGGGGTGCCTGGGGACAACCAAACCTTGAGCTTGGCTGCTGATCCAAAATGTGCTGCCGTGGCCCTTCTCGGTCACTATCTGAGAGAACCGAAAAGGTGGTTTACCTGTGTGATTTCCAAAATGTTCACAGTTGCATCCCGTCAAAGTAAGGCACTTCCATTTTTGTTGGCTGAATGTTTCTGGCTTTTCAGTATTTTAGCCATTTGTTCAGAGTTTTGGGCCTTTTTATTATATGGATGGTTTTCAGAATTATTTTATCCAGCTGTTGATACTGCTCAGCACTATAGGCCAGTGGAGTTAGGAAATATTTTTTTTTTGTATATATATACATAGAAAGAAAAAGCAGGGCAGACCAAGAAGGCTGTTATGTTTGGGTTTACTATCAAAAATCACAGAGACAGTCCTTATATGGTGGTTTTCTGGGGATTGAGGTTAAAGAGATGGACGTAAACCATTACCTTGTGTGTCTGCTTCTGGCTTACTGTATTTACAGTGTTACTGGTAGGGTTGAAAGTTTTGGGGGAGGATTGAATGTGCTGAAGTCTTTGTTTCTAATTTTTTTTAATCTGGGATGTTTTGTACCCCAGTGTAAAAGGGCCATATGCCCTGTTGATACAGATGTGGTATGGCTGAGAAGATTGTTGCAATTTTTTAAATGCTTTGATACAGGTCTTGGAAATCACCTGCTGTGGGTAATGTTCGTCTGGTAAGGTGTTTATACTGCCTGACTTGGGCAGCTGAATTAGGACTTTGTGAGTAGCTGACAGAGCCTTCAAAGGGCAGTTCAGAATTGACTAACGTTTTTAATTGTCCTCTGAGGGCTCCCTTGATGAATAGGGAGCCCGAGGCAGCTTCACTAATTCAGGCAAGCTAGTTGGATTCCCTGAATTTACATGGGGTGAAAAATCCACTGTGGATTCAGGGATTCCTAGAAAATCCAGGGCTTGTTTACAAAGTGCTAGTTTTAAAAATGAATGTCTCGGTTCTTGTGAATGATAATAAAAGTTGTAGTAACTCAGTCGTTGTCTTCAGATATCCGATGTATCCTTCCCAGATCCGTCAAGGAGTTTGAGGGTTTTTTTGTTGGGAGTTTTTTTGGGTTTGTGTTTTGTTTGTTGTTTTTTTTTGTCAATCCTATAAATGCAACAAGGATGCTAGGTTTTTACAGTGGATCACGGAAAGGGATCAGACCATAAATATTGTAAGGCATGGTTATTCTTCCCTTTCTGTTAAGACACGTTGATTCATGTTGGGATTCAAGAAAGCTGCATTAAAAGTTGAAAATTAATTGATGCATATTGATAGATTAGAATTTGTGTTGCTTATTTATTAGGGGTTTTAGAGTATCACCACCCCCTCAAACAAAAAGGTTTTAGAACACCCCCCTCCCCCCATTTCATTCTGCTTTTTCTTACTGTCCATTATAAAGGAGTAGTACCACTTCTGCTAAATTTCTTTTCTTTTGTTTTGCACTTCTTGCCAAAGGATCCCCAGGGTCGAAAGAATGCTAATCGTATTGAGTTGGTATGCAGCTGGCCTGAAATGGTTTTCCATTCTGTATGCCTTTTCTCCTTTCCTGTCCACGTTTTCCGCATCACGCACAGATTTGTGAAAATTATACTGACCTTCAAATTTTGTCTGAAAGTAGTTTTAAATGAAGTTTATTCTCAAGTCATTGCTGCATGCATCGTGGTCTAGGGTTTGCATGATTTTGTACATGCTGTTAATGTAATAATACAGTATGGACTGAAGAAAGAATTGCAGCATGTGTTTTTGTTTTAACGTTGTAGAAAACACTACTTGTAAGTAGCATTTTTGAGGATATTTCATTCAGGAGATTATAGGTTTGTTTACAGAATACCCAGAGATCACACGATGTGTTCTGCCTTTGGAAAGTCAGGTGAAGTGGTGTGATAATGTGCGTTGATCAGAGGAGGCAAATGTGCTGGGGAAGGGTTATAAAGCTATGGGCAAATGTTTTCAGTTTAATACAGTTTATTTCAGTGAGAACTTACAGCACTTATGTTTTTTCTCTTTCAGATTACAGCAAAAGCAGCTGTCATTTTTGTTACACTTCAGTATAATGTTACCATTCCTGCCACAGGTATGTATCTTGCAGGAGGTTAGTTATGAGACAGTGTTCAGATGTTATTAGTATGCCATATTTTCTAGACTGAGGGTAAGTGAATGTGTCAATTTGCACAGATACTAAACAGTTTTCAAGGACTCCACTTTATTTTTAGTAAAACTGCATTTTAATTAGGTTAGGGACAGTGTTTCTGTTCTGCTGAGTTCTTGATTAGTGCTGAAACACTGTCTGACTGGTATATAAGTTGACAGTAATTCTTACTCTGGTTTTGCAACCGGTGAACTTCACTAGTCAATAGTGGTAGTTTAACATAATTTTATTCTTCCCCTTCAATGCATTTGGGTAAGCTTCATAAGTGCGTTTAAGTTTTCGTGTTTATAATACGTCTTTCCAGAGTCAAATTGGTTTGTGATGTGATGGAGAACATGATTGTAAACCATCTAGTGATCTAACTCATGACAGCAGTTTAATTTGACTTCTGTTTGTTCAGCTGACTACAAACTACTTCTATATGAAAGGTTTCACTTTGAAAAACAAACTTATTAGTGATTAAACTGTATTGATGCCTAACAGTTAATTCTGTTTGCCTTTTAGAAGAACAATCTGCAGAAACAATCTCTCTCTATCACTATGGCATCAAAGACTTGGCTACAATTTTCTTTTACATGCTTGTAGCAATAATCATACATGCTATAATTCAGGAGTACGTACTGGATGTAAGTACAAAATACTAATTCCTTTCATCAAGGTAATTGTCAGGTTTTAATTAGACTTTAAGACTATTAACTTAATAGTAAACTTTTGCATTAAAGCTTTTAACTGTTAAAACATGCATTGAAACTTTTAGATGTTCTAATGCAGTTAACAGGTAAATGTTAAGTACTACAGCATATGAATAACAATGGACTTTCATTTCAGAAAATTAACAGGAAAATGCACTTTTCAAAAACAAAGCATAGCAAGTTCAATGAGTCTGGGCAACTTAGTGCATTCTACCTTTTCTCCTGTGTTTGGGGAACAAGTATTCTTGTCTCTGTAAGTATGCTTTCTCTTCTGTTTGTATTATGAGATTTCAAAAGCTTCACTGATGATGATGATAAATATGTTTTTGGCTTATTTTTCTGGTTTTAGCTGGTTTTAATATTAAGCAGGGACAAGTTTAGGGATTCTGTGTAGTCATAATGAAGTATAAAGTCCAATAGCGTTACCGTTGCTCAGTCTGAGTTAATTTGATTTACTGTCAACTGAATAAGGTAAAACTTCTTAGCTCTACTATGGTACTTCATTCTCTCTAGGTTTGGGGTTTTTTTTTGTGTGTGTTGGCTTGTTAGTGTAAAGTAAATGTTAAAAAAGCATCATATATAGCATTTTGGCAGCCTAGGGAATGGATGTATGGGCAGACTGCTGTAGGCATAGGTGAGCGTGTGCTTTTAGATGGCGTGCTCTTTACTAGTGGCTGTATGTGTATCAGCTTAGTTTCAAAGAAGGGGAAGAATTTTTTTGTTCTATTGTTGATTATGTTAAGGAAAAAAAAACCACTCCTGAAAAAACCTTGCCTTCTCTTAGTTAAGCTCAAAGCTTGTCAGCAATTTACAGGGGAAGACTTATGGCTGTAGTGATGCTGAAATAACTTCCATCTCATAAGGACACTCTTATCTTGAATGAATGCTTGGTTTGTTTGGTTGCTTTTTATTTTTCTAAGCCAGTACAGCTGTCTCTTAGGTTTGGGTTTGTTGTTTTGTTTTGCTTTTGTTTTGGTGTTTTGTGGTTTTTTGTAAAAGAAAATATATTCATCTGCAGCTTTTAGGTGTGTGTAGATGTGTGCATGTTTGTATATACATATGTATATACATAAATACGTATGTGTATGTATGTTCATTCATTATTTCTGACTAGGAAGTAGCATGTTTGAGGGTTTATTGAGGTTTTCTGTTTGTTTTTTTAGGAGAACTATATATCAGATCCAACCTCTCTCTGGAGGGACTATCCGCACACTCTGATTCCGTAAGGCTTCTTCCTTAGAGGATTGTGGGGGAGAGGAGGGAGTGTTTTAAACATAGGGTGTGTCGCATACAATCTTTGCAGAATAAATAGTCTGTAAAACTATATTAATTGTTAATGTATTTTTGCTCGTATTTATGGAGAAACTTGATTCTCTGTCAATTTGTAGCATACAGAGTTCTCTTTCTGTAGGCTACTGTTTAAAGAATTACGTTTTTTCAGGCTTTATCTTAATGATTTTGTTTTTAAAAGATCTGACTTTTGAGTTGGCTGGCAGGCAGGATCTATATTTTTCTTTAGAGACTTTGATTAAATGTGCTCACTAGGAAGCTTCTGAAATGTTCTTTTAAGTTCATTAATAAAAAGTAATATTCTTCAATTCTTGCTGTATTGTACAGGTTTCAAATGAAGTTTTTCTACATCTTACAGTTGGCATACTGGTTTCATGCTTTTCCAGAATTGTACTTCCAGAAAACTAAAAAAGTAAGTTCAAAATATAAATCGAAAGAACTCCAAACAAAGCAACTTGAACAGTGGAATAGTTAATGTCTTTTGGACTTCCAGAGTTATGTGTTACCCTAGATTTCCTACCCTGTCTTATTTATGTTACCCACTTTTCCTGATGGAATTTTGGGTGCTCAAATGTCGATGTGAGAAGGTAGGTTTTTTCTTTTCAGCTAAACCCTGTATTTCTAATTGCAGTAAAATTGCTATATATCTGTTGTGTAAATAAAAATTACTAATGTTTTTCATCTACTAAAAGAATTTTCCCTTGAGCAAATGAATGTGAGACTTTCTTTTCTAACTTTGTTTCTTGTAATGCATAGTCTGAATAGTCTCACTGAAATCTAGAATTGCTTCATGAGTTGTGATAAACGTGAAGAATGTAAGCAGTAAATAATTCAATAAATCCAAGGAATGTTAAAATCTGGGATTTGACTTAAATACCACTGTCCTCAGCAGAAGTTGTGCTTAGTTGTGTATTGAGATTTTTATTATTTTTTTTCAATGCTCAATTTTTAATGGCATCCTTTTCCCCCGAAGGGTTGGGGGTCTCAAAACACTGAGTTTACTGTAGATTTTGTGTAGCACACTTTTTGCCTTCCTGGACTGATTTGAGTAGCCTCTCTGCGTGTTTTTGCTCAGGCTCATTTTGCATTTGCAGTTTTCTTTTTTAAGCTTTTCTGTTTTAAACTCTTCAACATGGCTTCACCAAGGGCAGGTTGTGCTTGACTAATTTAGCGACTTTCTATGGTGGAGTGAGTGACCGCATCAGTGGATGAGTGAAGAGCTACCTGAGCTTCTGTTAAGGCTTTTGATATGGTTCCCCACAGCATTCATACTTCTAAATTGGAGAAAGATGGATTTGATGGATGGACTGTCAGATAGATAAGGAACTAGCTGGATGGTTGGTCCAAACAGTCAGTCGCTCAATGTCCAAGTGAAACCAGTAATGAGTGGTATTCTTTAAGGGTCTGTACTGGGACCAGTGCTATTTAATGTCTTAATCAATGACATAGATAGTGGGATTGAGTGCACTCAGCAAGTTTGCAGATTGCACCAAGATGAGTGGTGCAGTAGATTTACTTGAGGGAAGGTATGAAATACAGAAGGATCTTAACAGGTGTGAGGAGTGGGGCCTGTGTGAACCTCATGAAGTTCTATAAGGCCAAGTGCAAGGTCCTGCACCTAGGTCATAGGAATCCCTAACATCAGTACAGGCCGGGTCAATGAGGGGATCAAGAGCAGCCCTGAAGAGAAGGACTTGGAGGTACTGGTGGATGAAAAGCTGGACGTGAGCTGGCAATGTGCACTTGCAGCCCAGAAAGCCAACCATGTCCTGGGCCACATCAAAGGAAGTGTGGCCAGCAGGTCGAGGGAGGTCATTCTGCCCCTCTGCTCTGCTTTTGTGAGACCCCCCCTCTGCTCTGCTTGTGTGAGACCCCACCTGGAGTACTGAGTTCAGCTCTGGAGCCATCAACATAAGAAGGTCATGGACCTTTTGGAGCAGGTCCAGAGGAGGGCCACAAAAATTACCAGAGGGCTGGAGCACCTCTCCTGTGTAGAGCGGCTGAAAGAGTTGGGGTTGTTCAGCCTGGAGACAAGATGGTTCTGGGGAGACCTTACTGCGGTCTCTCAATATTTGAAAGGGGCTTATAAGAAATATGGAGAAAGACTTTTTACTGAGGCCTGTAGTGACAGGACAAGGAGCGATGATTTTAATCTGAAAGAGAGTAGATCTAGATTAGATACAAGGAATACGTTCTTTAGAATGAGGGCGGTGAGACACTGGAACAGGTTGCTCAGAGAAATCGTGGAGGGCCCCATCCCTGGAAGTGTTCAAGGCCAGGCTGGATGGGGCTTTAAGCAACCTGGTCTAGTGAAAGATGTCCCTGCCCATGGCAGGAGGGGTTGGACTAGATGACCTAGAAAGGCCCCTTCCAGCTCAAGCCTTTCTGTGTTGTTGCTCTGTGACTGGACTGTGTCTCTGCTGCCAGAGTTCTGCTTTAGTCAAGAAAATGAAACCTACGTGTTATGTAACCATAGGTCTTTGTTCAAAAGCCTAGAAGAGGCTTGGGAAAACAGTAATGACAAGCTTTATTTTCATGCTCATCAGATGCAGTATAAACACTGATGTTTTGCAGATACACTGCAGCTGATGTTCGCATTTTGTGCTAGTGATACCTCTCGAATTTGACTTCATATCCAAGTGTGGAATTTTTTTTAACATAACTTCAAGAAAGCTGTCACAAGTGGCAAAAGTGCTGTATATTGAATAGTAGTTTTTTACTGGGTCATTGCTTGGAATTTTCGCCTCTGTCTTTTGCATTAAGTTTGAAGAATGATAGTACATTTGTTTTAACGAGTTAGCAGTTGGCATTTCTTTCACCACAGTTTACCCTCTGTCATCTTGGCTTCTCTCAGGTCTAGCTGTCTGTACTGCTGATGTAGGCAAGAAAAGAAGTTCTTAACTCAGAGTTCTGTATGGTACTGTATACCTCTGCCTACATTATCCCAATAGGCCTTTAGCCTATGACAGTTTGTCTAAGCAGGCAGCATGGGCTATTTAAATGTTACCTCAGTTCTGAAGATAAAGTCCAAAGGCTCATGCTGGTAGTCCTTGGAGAAACTGAGCATTTGTGCTGACTATTCTCTAATTTGTTTGAAAGAACTCATTTCTTGTTTTCTTTTAGAGTAGGTCTAGAGGAGGGTCCAGAGGAGGGCCACAAAAACTACCAGAGGGCTGGAACACCTCTCCTATGAAGACAGGCTGAGAGTTCAGCCTGGAGAAGAGAAGGCTCTGGGGAGACCTTATTGTGGCCTTCCAGTACCTAAAGGCGTCCTACAGGAAAGATGGGGAGGGATGCTTTATCAGGGAGTGTAGTGACAGGACAAGGTGTAACTGTTTTAAACTGGAAGAGGGTAGATTTAGATTAGATATTGGGAAGAAATTTTTCACTGTGAGGGTGGTGAGGCACTGGAACAGGTTGCCCAGAGAAGCTGCAGGGGCCCCATCCCTGGAAGCGTTCAAGGCCAGGCTGGATGGGGTTTTGGGCACCCTGGTCTAGTGGGAGGTGTCCCTGCCTCTAGCAGGGGGCTTGGAACTGGAAGGTCTCTTCCAACTCTAACCATTCCATGACAAATCTGAAGCCCCTTGCTTGGAAGTTTAGGGAATCTTTCCAAAAAGTAGGATTTTCTTAAGCACAACAGAATATACTCTGCATACCACTTCAGGACAGATTTTTTTATTGTCATCTCATGATTTTTCTGTTCACAGACAGCACCTTCTGCTTTCCATGTGCTGTGCGTCTATACTTAATTCATGTCGCTTCCTCTTGATTATTTAATCTCTATGAAGTGTTAAATTGCATGGGGCTGGCTAAAACCTAATTTGAAGTGTGACCACGTAGGTTAGCATGGCTGGTTAATAACATTATTATCTGTATTTGCCAGCAACAGTGTGCCAGAATCTTGGATGATCTTTAATTTTTAAAATAGATGTCTCACTTGGAAACCTTTTCATTTTGGTTCATAGACTGTTACTTTATTTCTGTAGCAATCTGACAGAATCTACGCAGAACTGTAGGAAGTTATCTGATGATACAGTAATGCACACCAAATAAGTATTGTAATAGCTAGTACAAATTCACAGTAGTCATATCAGATAAAACTGGGCCCTTTTAAAAAGCATCTTTTTGATGTTTGATGCATTTTCTCACAATGGCGTACGTCTAAGATACTGAATATTATTAGTAAGTAAGCAACAAGTTATGTGTGTAATTAGATGATCTAGGCTGAGTAATTCAGTGCCAGAACAGGCCACGTTAAGGTAGCTGATAAACCGTGAATAATTTCCAAGACTAGGGAATGCTTTGTAATAATATATATCATTGTACTATAATGTATAACATTGTGTGTAATACACAATGACTTTTTCTTCCTAATAGGAAGATATCTTTCGCCAGATTGTCTACATTGGACTTTATCTCTTCCATATTGCTGGAGCCTATCTCCTGAAGTAAGTCAATTTTAGACTTTTGCTGGCTTCATACTCTGTCTTAAACATCTAACAGAATGTCTGAATATTTGTTTTATTTGTTTTTATAGTCTGACCCATCTTGGACTTGTTCTTCTGGTATTGCATTACTTCGTTGAATTTCTTTTCCATATATCCCGTCTTTTCTACTTCAGTGATGAAAGATACCAGAAAGGGTAAGTAGTCGTCATCTTTAAATTCATGTCACTTCTGTCTCAAAGCCATGTGCATTTAACTAACCAGAAACCAAAATTGCAAGGAAATTCAAACAGTGTTTCCTTAGAGACCACAGTTCTGCAGACTAGTACTAGTATTTATTTCTCTAAAACAACTGAGTTTTTTACCTTATTCACCTATTTAAGTAAATGTTAGTGGCAGTATAAAATGAAACAAAATCTTACACTATGTATTAATATTTAAAAAATATGTTTTGTAGAGGAAAGGGGCAGCATAGTTTGCTAATGCAGCTAGTTCTATAGGTACTTTGTAACAAAACAAAAAAATTGTGAGGCAGGGCTTCTCTTGCTTTTTGTCTTCTCTGAGTACTAGAAATACAAGACTAGGATGGGTGCAAAATAATTAATTTAGGTAAGTTCTTAAATTTCAAACAAATTCACATGGTAAAGAATAAATATTTGCATTGTTAGTACTTGTATCATGAACAGAAAATTAATTTAGGTTTTGTGGTGTTTTTCTTTGTAGATTTTCACTCTGGGCAGTTCTTTTTGTTTTGGGAAGGCTTCTCACCTTGATTCTCTCAGTCCTCACTTTTGGCTTTGGATTGGCAAGAGCAGAAGATCAGCAGCTGAATTTCAGTACTGGAAACTTTAATATCCTGGCTGTTAGGTACAGTAAACTTGGAACCATTCTTAAGCATGAGCTGTAAACCTGTGTTAAATACACAGTATAAATGGTATGGTATTAATGCTAGTAATTCTGAATGGTTAGGTGTTTTCATGCAACCAAGGGGATCAATAAGAATATCTTCTGTAACAAACTTGTAAGGCACAGTGAAATGAATTGAAGAATTCACAGTCTACAGCTGAGAAATCTGTAACAGGTTACTGTAACTTTTTTTTTTGTCAGCAAAACCAATTACAAGGAGTACTGAATTACAGAGATTACTTTCAAATGTTTTAGAGTTAGTGAATTGAATTCTAGATATAATTGCAGTGATTTTATAGAGGTCAGGGCATTATGCCCAGAGCATCTTTGGTCCTGGTTGAAGATTCCTACCTCTTTCTCTGCCTTTATTATGTCTCCTATTGCTGCTATGTGATGCAGAATGTTCAGCCAACCACCTGGCCTTTTCTATGAATTAAATCCAGAAAAGGAAGTTATTAAAACATTGACAATGTTAGCATTACTCTGCAGAATTGATACTCTCATAAACCATTTTCAGCTGCTACTACCTGGCACCTTGAGACTCATACTGAGAAAAGAGAAAGCAGGAAAGAAATCTAGTGCTTCCCAGTTTTGATGGAGGAGCAGAGACTTCACTGTCACTGTGTATCTAGTTTTGTTCAGCTGTGCTATGCCCACTCGCCCTATGTGGGCTAACTCTTGCTTGGCTTAGAAGATGGATGTTACTAGGAGGGGGAGAGGAGAAGTCACACCAAAAAAAAAAAAACCCCAACCATAAATTTTTACAAATTCATATTATCTAGAAGGAATCATTTGTATGTGTTTGAGGAACCTAAGTAAAAAGGCAGTCTATGACACAGAAAAAACTATCTGAGGTGGTGTTTTACTTTCCTTTCCTCTTTGGATGACCAGATAAACTTACCGATAAACCTTTACCTGTGTTTTGTTTCTAGAATCAGTGTGCTGGCCTCCATCTGCATGACTCAAGCATTTATGATGTGGAAGTTCATTAATTTCCAGCTTCGGAGATGGAGAGAGCATTCTTCTTCTCAGCCTCAGTCAGTGAAAAAGAAGTTCGTAACAGCTAAAGGAAAGGCCTCCAGAAAAGAAAGAGGTTTGTATTTTCACTTATCCTGTTGCCTTTACTTCTCAAAAACAACTTCAAGTAATGGACAACCTTTATTAAATATAATGGCTGAAGAAACATTTTATGTTTCACTTGCAAGTGAGATGACTCAGGTACAGAAACAGTATTGTTGTGTTGGGGTGTTTTTTGATTAAAAAAAATCACTATATATTAATTGTTTGTTTTTTCTCTTTTAATTGACTGAATGAAGGAATTGCCATTTCTTTAGGTAATGAAACAGGAGGTTTTTATTATGTCTAATTTTATTACTTGAGCAAATTGTGCCATGCTTAATGTTTTGTTCCCTTAAAAAGGGAACAGACACGCTTCTCGTTATCAATTACTTCTAAACTTTTCTTGCAATTAATTTTAAGCTTGTTTTATGTTACCACTAAACTCAGGCTTTAGGGCAAGGAGTCCATTTGATGATCCAGTAAATAAGCTCATAATGAACTGTTTTTACTAAAAGTAGAATTTTGATGCTTCTTTTAAGGGGAGGTAATAACTACTTACTGCTCTACCTATGTAGAATCATTTGGAAGTGAACTAACGACTACAGGTTTGACTTCTTCATTACGCCATACTCTTTCTGTGGAAACAGCATGAAGGATGAATGGAATGCTTTATCCTCCAAAGAAAATTATGTGCTCACTTAAAAAAAAAAAAATCCCCACACTTCAATATTTCTGTTGTATCAACAGTTAAACTTCTGCTAGCTTGAATAGCTTCTGTGCTGTTTGAAACTGCTTGAGTCATTTCAAATCATAATTTCAGCATGATCCTTTGCCACCAATCATGTATTGCCAACCTGTTCCACTTTTTGATACACTGAACGTAACATATGAAGACCATTTGCACTGAGAACTGAGATTTATGGTCAGAGATCAATTCAGAGAGATTTTTTTTTCAGGATTCTTTTCTAATAAAATGATGTGCTTTAGCGTATTTCTCTACTCCTTTTTGATGACTCGTAATTATCACAACTTGGCTTTTATGTGGTGTTATGGTTTTCTGTTTTCATCAGTAAATACAGTTGGACTTTTTTTTTAATTGAGTGAAGGTAGTTTCCTATGTAACTGTCCTTCTTAATCAGAGCTTCATGTTCATTGTGTCTTACTTTGTTTTTTTTGTGCAATTAATGACAAATATTTTAAAGCATAACCTTAAATGGCGTTTTAATTAGTCAGTCAAAAATGTTGTAGCTTTTAAAAATCTCTTGAAATATTTTGTTCATGTAACTTGGTGAATTTGCTAGTTTTCACCCAACTTCAATGGAGACTTTCAAGTGGTAAATGAATAGTGAAAAAGGCAGTTAATTGGAATTGTGGTTATATTCACAAAATAATTGAGCTATGCCATCTTAAAGACTGGGGAATTTTTCAGCTTATTTTAAATGGGAAGAAAAGAACTTTAGAATGGGAGAGGTTAGTGCTGTTTCAGATTCTTCTGTTTTGAAGGTTCCTGTAATGTTATCTGTTCAGAACACTTGCACAGGATGCAGCAAGATTGTGTATTTGAACTGTTTAAAACAGTTCTTTTTTTGTGTGTGTGTGTGCGCGGTTGGGTGAACTTTTGGGAGCCAGGGTACAATAAAATGTGTTACTTTTTGACTATGCCAAAAGCAAGAAATGACAGTAGAAGAATCCTACTGGTGATGTAGGTGGGGTACCCAGGCACATGCTGATTCTTGTTCTTTGTTTTACTTACACATGTTTTGACTTAACTGTTTAAGAAAATAGGATTTCAATTAGTTGGCTTGGATCTAGCTCATTGTCTGTAAGCTTCTTGATTTAAGAATAACACGAACTTTTTGAAAAGTATCCAAAGACTACCTTATGTAGGCTTAAAATGGTGGTGGTGTTTACAACCAAGTATGTTGGATAGAATTTGACTGTTCCTACGTGACTAATTTGGCCTGTGTCTGGTTCCACTCTCATGTATGTTTCTGATTTTTATTGTTTTCTTGTAGTTGCCTGTTTGCATAAACGGGAGTGTTTGGGGGTATTGGGGGAGAGAGGGAGATCAACAGTTGTTTTTGTGGATTGGCCACGCTCTGTGGTGATCTGCAACATATCTGCAGATAGAAAACATCAGTTTAACCAGTTCTTTGTATAAAAAAACAAAAAACAAACCAAAAAAATGCAATGCTTGAAGTCAGAATGGTACTATAAGTTGGAGCAGAGATGTTAAGCAGCAAGCGTTATAGCTGGCTATGCACTCTGCTCTTCTCTCTGTTTGATAAATATGGTTAATGTCAGGCGATATTTCTGCTTCCTTGGGTTGTGGTGGCACCGAATGAAGGGGATACTTTTAATTCACAGTGGTGTCATGTTGCTTCATTTCACTATAAGCTGTGTGCATTATAAATCCATAGATCGTGGATCATTCTTCTATGGTGTAGAAACTGCTGAAAATAGTGTTTTACTTCTGTCCATCTTGCCTATCTAAATATCTTCATCAGAACAAATGAATTCTATATGTTAAAGTATATATTTAAAAATTGTATCTATGTGTTTATAAACATTTCCTGTATATATGAAAAGCTTGTAAAGGTAAGTGAAGGAGTGTAATTTTAGCAAGAATTAAAGTATGAAATAGGTGGGATAAACAAAAAAAAAAACCTATACCAGGGAATGATGTATATACTGTGTGTCTGCAGAATTTCACAGGACAGTCTCATCTAAAGGCTGAGTATTTTACTTTTTAAGAGAATATCTTCTAAAATATTATAGCTGGCCTTGATTTTCAGTGTAGATATGGATAATGCACACATTTCGATGTTTGGCCCATGTCAGGAAACCGGACTTTATTGTAGCAAACTTTAAATTTTGCACTTCATAAAAAACTTCACTATACCGTTGCATTATGAATTATAGTGATGAGGTTTAACAAAGAAGATATATCAGAAAAGAAGTTAAAAAACTGTTTGTATAGGACCTACAAAAATGTAATAAAATATAAAGTGTCTCATTGTATTTGAAAAATGTGTTCTTCTTTTTTCTAGAAAATGGAATAAATGGAACAGTGACCTCAAATGGAGCAGACTCGCCTCGTAGCAGGAAGGATAAATCGTCGTAAAACTGGGTTTTGTTAAGTTAATTGACTAATGTCCCCAAAGAATCTGCTTTTTACATGGATGGCCCTTCAGCACTAGAGGTGTTATGGATTAAAGAAAATACAATTCATGTTTTTTGATTATTGCTGTTGTTTTGAGAAACTTTTTTTAAAAGCCATTTTGACTAAGGAAAAAGGTTTATCTGTCTTCAAATACTTGGGGGGGTACAACACTTTTTAAATAACATTGACACTTTTTTAAACACTTATTGTGATGAAATAACTTCACTTAATGAGGATCACTGTTGCAATGTATTATTTCCTTCCAGTTTTTGTAATCTTGGTGATATATACTGTTCTACCAACTTCACTTTTTCCAAGTTCTTCAAGAAGTACTGCAAAATTGAAGTAAAAAACTTAGTATGCGTTTTCAGATACTCTGGCTTTTCAGTTAATTACCTTGATTCAAATTTACAGTTGAAATTTGGATTCCGAGACCACACCAATAAACCTCTTTATTTTGTAGTTATTAGCCACACAATGTCTGCTCTAAGAATTGCCCCATACCATTAAAACAAAACTGAACTAATTGGAAATGTTGCAGAGTCTTATTGTTTGTTGGTTAGAAATCTCTTACAAGGAACAAAACCCCTTTTTGAGATATAGCTTTAGCACTTGAAAATTAGAAGGGAGTGTGTATGGTCATAGAAAGAGTTGATTTGAGTAGCACTGTTAACTCCTGTCTGTGCTTTTGAAGTGTATGTATCTTGGAGAATTAGTGCGTGTTGGACCTTCTTTGAAAAATTGTCTGTCTGATTTTAGAGGGTGGAGGTTCTTGCAGTGTGTTGTTGTAATTGTTTTAGGAGGCAGTTAATGCTCCATGAAGAGGGAATTTGTTAGATTAATGGATCAAGTTGAGAAACATTCCTTTATTCTAACTGCTTTGCTTTGTTTCACCTCTGTTAGGAAATAGTTTGATTTCTCCTATATATATTTTTATGAAAAAAATATTTAAAAGCTACAACTTCTTAAAATTGATTTATTGTGCCCTTTGCTACAACTGGAAAAATCTTAATTTAAGATTTTTTCCATTATCTGTCTTTCATAATTGTATTAAATGTGAAGCTTTGTCCAGTTAATTTTCCAGTTTAATATGCAGTTAATGTTTCCTGTGTACCCTTTTGTAATGGGTATAATTCAACCCATTTCACTTGAGACAATGAGTTAGAGATTTAATTCAGTCTTAAGAAGAAGTTGTTAAATTAGTCTTTCAAATTAAGCCAAGTATTGGACTGCTTATTGATTGAGAGGAGTAATTATGAGCAATCAAGCTGATAAATAAAATAGTTTTAATTAAAAACTGTTATTATAGTTGAGTTTATACCCAACAAAATAATAAATCTGCATTCTGTGTCTTCTACAGTTTGGTTGCTTAGTATGCAGAATAAACGTTTCTAGCACAAAATCTTGACTACAAGTAACCATCAATTCTTCAATCGTTTAGTGCTATTTAGACTTATTGCAGTATAATTTATTATACATTTCAGCTGATTTTAGTCACAGTCCCTGAGTACTTCACAGCTCCTGAGGTGGACTTGACAGACTTGGACTTGCTTAACTTGAGTACTCTGGGGCAGCATGCCCTGTAATATGCCCAGTCTGCTTCAGTGGAAGTACCTATACCATATCTTGATTTGAAGAAATAAAACTCAAGTGGTGAAACTGTGACTCTGTGTGATCTGACCATGAAACTGGAAAATTGGAACTCGGAAATTTTGAGGGAATTGCATACATTAAATACTTGCTGCACAAAATCATGTTTCACGTCTGTTGTTTCTAAAAAGACCTTCATAAATTCTTTGTGCCTTGCTCTCAAGTTGTACCTTAAGCCAAAAGGGGCAAAATTTAAAGTTTATAGTCTGGTACTTTGACTCTAAATCAGTTTGCTTGTAATATCTGGTTGTCCTGGGCCTGTCAAAATCATAAAGGGTGGAGGAACAAATTGTGAAAGGAACATTTAAGGTACTTCTTGAGATCTTTAAGACTTATTGGAGTCTGAGGGTTGTAATAGTTGTTTCCCTAAAGCAAACTGTTTCTTGTAAACCTTATTCTTTGGCATAGTAGTCTGGAAGCGAACCTGAAGTTTACATTTCATAAAACTTCAAAAGAGTATAGTCTTGCCTGTTAATTCTGATGTTGCTTTATGTCTCCTTTTGGCCTTATGGATGTTCTTGGCCTTTGGACTTTGAAAAAAGCACTTTTGTTTCCACGATGGCTTAATCTTTGTCCTTGCCTTATAGGAGTTGTTGCTTTCTGCCAAGTAATGGATAATTTCAGTTGTTCTAGAATCAGAACAATAATTCAGTTCAATAATTTCAGTTGTTATAGAATCTGGATAGAGTATAGAAAGCCAGTTTCTTTTGTCTCTTGTGTCATTTTCTTACTGAAAGGGTTGTCAAACATTGGAACATGCTGACCAGGCAAGTGCTAGAATCACCGTCCCCGGAGGTATTTACGAGACGGGTAGATGTGGTGCTTAGGAACGTGGTTTAGTGGTGGTTTTGACAGTGTTAGGCTGATGGTTGGACTCGGTGATCTTAAAGGTCCCTTCCAATCTAGACAATTATATGATTCTATAACTGAAAATACATATTTATCACTTTGGATGAGGCAAAAGGAATAATTTTTTGTTTTCTTTCTTGGGGTGGAAACCCCCATGAATTTAGAAGATTGAGACTTCTATTTCCAGTTTCATATTACTTGTTTGGGCATAGGATTATTGTTTGCTTGGATAACTTCTTTTGAATTGCTTGAAACTGAGTTTCAAATTTTATTCCATTTTGGCTCTTTGTAATCTGGGATTCAGTAAGCTGGAAGAAGATTAGTTGTCTAATCATGTTTTCTTAATTATGGAATCAGGAAAATTAGAAATGGAAATGACTTAAGAGCTCATTATTATATTCCTATGCCTAATAAAATAATTATTGCTTAGACTGTAGTAATTTATCTTGGTCAATTACCAGGTCCCACAAAGAGAAGGGTTTGTCCATGTAGATGGATTTGAGTTGAGTAATTCATACAGTCTGCGGATAGGGTTTGTTGGGTTTGGGTTTTTTCTTAAACCCCCTCCTCCCTGCCCATCTTCTCAGAACTTTTCAAGACTTACAACAGATGATTTCAAGCCTCCGCCCCCCCTCCCCCTTGGAAATGTATGTTTGGTGTATGTGGCAGAATCTACTATCAAAACCAGTATTATACTTTTACTTAGTAATTATATGTATCTTCAGAGTACAAACAAGGAATGCAGAGCAGCTGAAATTAATTTTCAGAGTTTTTGCTTTTATCTGGATACTTTTTCCTCTTTACTAGTTGCAAAGATTAATTTCTTCTGGGTGAATTATTCGTGAGCATAGCTCTGGAAATACTGCTTTTTGGGTGATCCCATGCTCAAACTCAGGCATGATCAAGGGATTTGCAGTGCAGAGAAAATGCATAGGTTATTTCTGCTGACGTTAGAATATGGTGAAAGTAAATTAAAATTAAGTATGTTGGGATAATGCATTTGGAAAATCAGTAGTTATTGGTAGGCATTTGATAATTTTCCTAAATACTTTTATTTGAAAATTTTAGTTGTGTTTATGGAGTTATGTTACCCAGAATTGTAATAAGCAGTGTGGTACTTTGGCACAAGTAATTGGATTTCTGTAAAAAGGGTTAATACACATCTGCAGTCCTTTCTGCTCTGCAGATTTCTGACTAACTGCATCTGAGGTGTTTTTTGTCGTGGGCAAAACTTGATATTAAAGGGAAGGAAGCATTTACATGGTCATGCTAAGCTGAAAGTAATGTAGGTTGGTGCCAAAATTGGGGTTCTGTCCCCCGCCATGTCTAGCGTAAGCCTTTCTGGTTGCAGGGTGAGCTAGATGAGGGAGCTGGTGCGGCTGAAAACTGGCTTGGTTGCTTAGTTGCTTTTCCACTGGATTAGTTGCCTGATAGTAATCCTGGAGGTACTCGAGTGTTTTTATATAAGCAAGAAAAAAAGATGCAGGGATAAGGTGAATCGAGCTATAAGGCAGCTACCCCTTTCAACTGCACGTTTGGTTGAAAATTACACTAGGTTACAGTATGAGGTGGGACATCTCATTGAAGGGCGTCCAGTCATCAATACCAGAAGGGAGCTGGTCTGTCTGGTGGCTCCTACATGCCAGACTGTTTGAGTGTTAATGGATTTTTGTCAGATATTTTGAGGGAAGGGAAAGTGCTCAATATGCTGTGCTGTATTGAGATTTGTTTTACCTATCGTAGTTTTGGGGTTTCCAGACAGTGCAAGGTGGTACTGGTGGTACAGAAATAGGAATTCTGAAAAGGTAGTTTCTCTTAGATCAAAACCCCAAGATTGCTTTCTTTTAACAGCCAGGAAACTACAGCTTTTTTTGACATGGGATTATTTTTTTTTTTTTTCCCCTCCACATGAACCCTTTATGTATTGAAATAGGTCTTCCAGAGAGCTTTGCAAGACTTGTGCTGTATGCTTGTCTAGGTGTGTGGCGGGGAGGCTGGTTTGGTTTCTCTTGTTTTGTTTCCTGTTTTCAAGAAGTTCACCAGCTGATTCCTAGGTCATACTTGGGTTTGGTTCCATTTGTGACTCAGCCCTTTGGGGCCTGTGTTGTAGGAGACGGGAGGCTGGCAGCTTCAATAGGCTCCCTATGCAGCTTTGGTCATCGCTGTCCTAATTGTTCTCTGTGGAAAATGCCAGTATTGAAGGGACTTGAACATGAAGTCGTGATGTTTGTAACGCTTGCAGGCCGATGAGAGCCCGCATACAGAGGTAGTGCGTTCCAGGGGGCTGTGGTTTAATGCCTGGAGGCTGTAGTAATACTCATCTTGGCAGGCAAATATTTGGGTTACTTCTTGCACAGGGTATAAGAATGTCCTACAAAATTAAGGCTTGGGGAAAAATTGGGAGATCCTTTAAGAAGAATAAGACTTAAAAGGACCAATGTCAGATACCACCTGTTCATCGTATTTGAATTTCTCACATTGTTAGTTGTGGATTATGTTCAGACCACTGGATCAGCCCATGCTTGGGGTTTTTTTTTATACTGTAGGTTGTTGTGGTGGATGTCTGGTGAGTATCCCCTCTTCTCATTGCTCCTTGAAGTACTCAGTTTAGGATCTGATAAGCCTACTTCTGTACACGTTAGGGAATTTGGCGTGCTCTTTAGGACTAAAATAGAAGCAGTTGACAGAGTGTTTCTGGATCAGACGTGCAAGAAGTAAGTGCATCAATATGCCAGGTGTCAGCAGAACCCACTTAAAGGGAACTGAAACTCTTTAGGATGACTACATCACGATACAACTTGGATTGCAATATGTAGTGTTTGGATATAGCTCACATCCAGACAGCAAGTGCCTTTCTGTCAGTGACACAGAACTGCTATTAGCATCTACAACTGTCGGTTCCCCTTCTGTGAACGATGGGTGAAGAGTGCTGGGCTGCAGCTGCAGTAGGCTGCTTTCTGCCTTTTAGAGAAGTTCTTTTGATGTTGACAAGACAAAAGGCAACAACTCTTATTTCAGGTTTTTTTAAAAAAATAAAACATGCTACCTAGTTTTGAATCCAATACACTTGCTCTTGATCTCTTTCTGTGTGTCTTGTCACTTCTATTTTAGGTTTCCGCAAATACTTTACTTTTATCCAGCTCAAGGATGGCAAATCTGTGATGTGAATGCCAGAAATGACAACTCCTTTTTCTTCTTTTTGTGTTTGAAACTTTTTGCAAAATCAGAGCAGCTGAAGTGTTGCTTTATAATTTGATAGCTTTTCAGTATTCGTTCATTCTCCTTATTTATTGTGGTTAACATTAAAGGTCAGGCATTGTCATGCAGCACAACGCAGTTGTCACTTCTTCATTCCAAACATGAGCGTTAGGCAATTTGATATACTGAAGTGAAAAAATGTATTGGTAAGTCTTGACTGGTTTAGCAGAAATTGGTATTCCTGGATGGTTTTGTTTTCCACATTGCAGTTCACTATTACTGCTTTTCTCATTTAGGAAACTGAGCACTTAAGTCTCTGAATCTCTAGACTGTAGTTTTACTGTATACAACTTCACAAATTATGGTCTAGAACTTGAGCTTTTTGTCTTCTTATGTCAGTTATAACTATGTTGAAGAATGTATCTTGCATTGTAATTAACAGATAAAAATTCAGCATATGGTGATAAGAATACTGTAACGGGGCAGGAAAATTTCAACTCTTGAACTCCAGACTAGAAGCCAAGCCAAGACTATCCTCTGTTCTCACCGCAGGTGATTCCTCCTCTTTGTTTCTTGATTAATCATTATCTTTGTTTTGTTTATTTAGATTGTAAGTTCTTTGTGGCAAGGGTTGTCTTTTGTGTGTGTGTGTGTGCGCGCATGTGTGTACCCAGGACAACTAGGCCTGGAGCTCCAGTCTGTGGAAGCTGTAATAAGCAATCACCTTGTTATTGTTTTCCTGGATATCATAATAAAGAGTATCAAATTAAAACTGTGCTTGAATAGTCTGTTCCAAAATTGGAGGCATGTACATTGCACCTGGCCTTGCTTACAGTCCAGCAGCATCAGTAGCAGGGAGGTACCGGTCAAAGACAAATGCAATGTTCTGTTTGGGGATAGTCACTTGAACCAGTGAAGACAGAGCCAGGAAGTCTTGGGCTGGAGAGCAATGCCGTGTAACTCCGGCTGGAGCTTGCACAGAAGCATCAGGAATTCTGAGCTTCTCGCCTTCTGTCAACTTGAGAAACTGCATTGGTCTTCCCTCTCAGGAAAGTAGGGCTTGTTTGCTGTAATGCTGGTGCAGGGTTTTGTGTCCTTTGAGTAGCGCTTTCCAGCTTGAGAGGGTAGCCACAAATTTGGAGAATACCAAAAACTGCACTGGATCGTGACTGGCGTGGCCTGAGAGCTTACTAGTCAAATTCAAGGGTCTCCCCTCTCTCCAGCTAAGCAACTTTTAAAGTCTTCGTAGACTTCAGCTTCACTGATACGGAAGAGTAAAATTTCATCCAATCTGAAACAACCTCTACACTGATGCATTGGTGGTCTTGGCAAGATGGTAGGGAACCGAGGACTGTCACCTGAGTTATGAAAGTTTTTTTAGGAAACTTTTGCCCTGAATGTTACCTTCCCATGGGTTTGATTTGCTACATGGCAGAGGGGTTGACTACAGCTCCCAGGATCTCTGTATTCAGTTCCCCTCCACGTGCATTGTTTTTGCAGAACTATTGAAATACTTAATCATTCTTAAAACCTGCGTTTGTAACTTGCAAATCCTTAAATTAATTGAAAGAAAATGTTAAGTGACGAATAGTCTTCCATGAAGACGCATCTGGTTCTTGGCTTTGTTGTTAGACAGCGTAGGTTGAACTATAGCTTAAAAAGAACCAGAGCCACCTTACTGATGGGTATCCCTGCCCGGGGACTGACAGCCCTAGCTGGGCAGGACAGGCAGGTACTGATACATAAATGGCATCGAGGACGACTGTAACAAGTTCTGCCTTCTCTCTCCCCTGTTGCTCCTTTCAAAATCATCATCCCACCCTACTGCTCCTTTCAGGATGATCTGGCGAACACTGATGGGAAGTGGAGCAGATGCAGTTTTATGAGCCAAATCATGTGATGAGTTTGGGATGTGGGAAAAACAGCCACTAGAGGCCACCGCAGCCTTTGTCAGCTGGGTTTGCCTTTGGGTGTCTGGTAGCCAGCAAAAATCTATCCAGAGGCCCATCTTTTTGCTGCGCTTTCAGCGAAAAATTACTTGTTTCCTTTTAAGTAGCATCTCTGCTGTAACTTGGAAAACAGAGCATTCAATTAAATTAGACACAACTCCTTGTAGTTTTGGATCTTGGTGCTGACATAGCAGTAAAATCTGTTATATTCTGCAGGCCTTGGAAGATGTCCTTATTTGGCCAGAAGCTACTTCCTCGCTTCTGGTTGAGAGAGCAGGATGTAGATCTCCAGTATTAAAGCTTTATCTTAAACCAAAAGTGCAACATTTCAGATTAAAAACAGTGTTGAGAATGCAAAGTAAGCTTCAGGCTACATCTCCTGGCTCTGCTCAGTTTTGTAGACAAGTACACAGTGCTGTGGCTGACGCCGATTTCTTTACTTAATCCTTGAGGTGGGAGGAAGTACAGAAAACCTGTTTTCTGTATTTCCACTAATTTTTGATGCTTTTGGAACAAAGTTATCGTTAGAGGAGCTTATAAAATTTTCCTGCACCGAAAAGAAATTTTATCTTTTGTTTGCCAATAGGAGACCCTTATTTTGTGAGAGCAGTGCGTATGGACACCTCTCTTCAGATGCTGCAGGAGCCATATGAAAACTTTCCTTACAGCAATTAAAGCAAAGAAAACACAAATTAAAATTTGCAGCTTATAAATTTAGGTTTTGGGTTTTTTTTTTCCTTCAATAATAAGGAAATGTCTTGCTCCTTTAGCATGTGTCCCCTTCTATATGGAAGAAAATGTTTTGGGGTGACACTGGTAAAAACAGTGTAATACACTAATTTTTAGTGCTATCTTTGGGGTAATTTTACCCTAGTCTGCCTAGGAAAAAACAAAACATCGTGCACTGGCTTTAGCTGTTCTGGGTCCCAGTAGGATTGCTTTTGCTGCCGGAAAGCATTGCACTGCGGGGTAATCTAGCTCTGGAAGAATAATAAAGAAATATGGCTCTCCTTCAGGAATGTCTTGGGACTTTGGTGGAGTCTGGGCAAAATTTTCCTGAACATCTGGATTTGGGTAGTCCTGGTAAGAGATGGCAAACCAGCTGAATCACGTTATGAGCTGTGAATGTGCTTTGATTTGTAATTCATGAAATTGCCGGCGACAGGTTGAGTGTCTGACTGGCCTGAACACCAGCTCAGTATTGCTACGCTGACCTCCGAGAGAGACATTGTGCAAAAAGTCAATTTGTGTGGCTCCACATGGATGGAAACACATTTGGTAATGGGGCACAAGCCTTGCAGCGGTTACATGGAGAAGGTACCATGTCGAGCGCTCTCCTCTTGCTCTGGCTATCGGTTTCGAGATGAACGGCTGCGCTGAGCCCTGCAAGAATGCAGCAGGAGCCAGGAGCTGTGGTTGTGCTGGAAGCAGTCGATTTCCCTCAGGACTTGAATACGTACCCCCGTTTCCCCACCACCAAGCCTGCCCTGCTTCAAGAACTTGGGAGATTTGAAATGGAAACATTTTAATTTATAGCGATAAACGGAGCTCAGCAGCACGGGGGATATTAGGAGCCTCTAAGTGAACAGGGGCTAGAGCATGCCCCACCCTGGAGAGAATGATGTAAATCATTCTAATTCTTGGCACTGGTATTTAAATTTTGTTCATAGCATGCCATAAAAAAACTTTCAGACATTGTAAACTGTCTGTGCTGTTGAGAAAACGCTCCGAAGCTTTCTAGAGGAAAATTTTTTAGAAGGCAAAGGAAATGTTGCTGTAGTTTCTAGGTGCGGCATGAACGGTGCCATAGTTCTCTCGACCCTCTCTGCTCCCGCTCTCTCACTCTCCCCTCTTCCCCTTCTCTGCCCCACAAGTCAGTGCAGTCATGAGAATAAGCTGCAGTGAAGGCTGAGAGAAACTATGGTTAACCCTGGAGGTTCCTCTTATGAGGGAGCCCGGCAGACTTCTTGTCTCCACCGCTGTAAGGCTCCTTTGCAAAGAGCTGCTGTCCTGGACCAACCCAGAAGAGCACGTGCCCCAGTGTCTTGCCTTCATGGCTCTTTAGGGAAGGAACGCGAGACTGAGAGAAGTGTCATCCTGTTTCATCCACCCAGTTTCTGGCAGTCATCAGCTTAGGGACTTCTGAAGCATCTGGTTGCATCAAAACTTTTGTTGTTTTCTTTTTTATTATTTTTTTAATAGCCACCAATGGAAGTATTCTACACGCATTTGTATAATCCCTCTTGAACCCATTTAAATACTTGGCATCCACAACACTCAATAAGTTACACAATTTAACTATGCCTTGTTTGTAAAAAGTATTTCCTTTGGCTTGCGTTTTAAACCTGATGATTTCCTTGTGTGAGTCTCAAGTAGTGAATAATCATTCTCTCTTCATCTTTCTCATACTACACATGATTTTATAGACCTCTCTGTTTCAAGCCTGAGGCCTCCCAGTCTATGTGGTATTTTCTTGTGCAGAAACTGTTCTGTGCATCTGATTATTATCTGTGTTATCTTATATGTACCTTTTCTACTTCACCTAAATGCTTCATCTTTGGGCTTATATGTGATTTTAAGTTTATTGGGAAGTAGCTCCTTAACAGTTCATTTGCGTCTACATCTGATTTGGTTGGGGTTTTTTTATCTTAAACCGCATTTTTCTGATATGCATTTCACATCATCTCAGCTGCTTTTGCTGCACATGTTTACGTGTTAGTGGAGTTGCATAACTGTATTCCTAGAACTGGGAGATATTGAGATATTCATTTTAGATTGAACATCGATCAGTGATGCAATAGTTCCTCACAAGGAAAATAAACCGTAACTTGCCAACTCGGAAGCGAAAGTCTTTCTCTTGAAGGCAGCCTGGTCTTCCTTGGCCGTGCCCACTCTCTAGTGGCCTCGTGGTTTTGTTTGTAGCGTAGTGCCTGTGCAGTGGTGGTTCTCTGTTGTCCTTCTTGCTGATGCCATTAAAACATTTTTCAAACGATTCGGGGAAGCTGCTTTTCAACAGTAGTGTTTCTATGCAAGCCTATGGCCTAAACTGGCCATAATACCTTAGCTCTGCAATTTTTCAATAGCAAACACTGAACATTTCAAAGGTGTGGGATCAGGAGGTCTTGAAAAAAGGCAGTGTAACAAATTAACCCCTTTTGGCAGGAGTGCTGCTGGCTTGCCCTTATTGCTGAGGGTAGCTTGGATTTCTGTCACTGGGGATCAGCTAGTTCTTAAAGGGTCATAACTAATCACAAAGCATAATTTTTAGAAACAAAAATCTTCAAGGTAGAGCTACCTTGTTTGTTGTTGCACCTGTTTGTTTTGTCCTTTCCCCATTTTATCAGTTACTTATGTTTGTCCATGGTAGTTTCATAAAATGCGAAGTTGTTCTCCTCCACTGAGGAACTATCTTTTGGACTTCAGAGCAGTACAGTTGGATCACCCCAACATCAGCCTGCTAATACTTCCAAGGGTGGACTTAGATCTGATATCAAACTGAGCTGCTGCATAGTGTGGTTAAGACGTTAACTTAAAAACCAGGACGAGTTAAGTTCTGTTTCTTGAATCTACCTCCGTCTTTTTGAGAACCTTGGGCTAGTCAGTTTTAACGTTCTGTTGCTCTTTAAATAGCGGATCATATTTGGCTCACATAGATAGTAGGACACTGACTTAAGGATCTGTGACCTACAAATATATTTTATGTGCTGTGCCTTGCAGTTGCTGCTTGAAAGAAAAATGGTAACGTGTTGTGTTCTGCATGGCCAGGTGGTTCAGCGTCATGGGGAAGGTTGTCAGATACGACCCATAACTTCAAATGCAGATTTTTCTACTCAAGGCATTCTGTCATGTAAATAAGATGCTGTGCTGTAGCACTTTGGATTTTCCATACTTCAACTCAGAGTCTTTTGTCCTGGGTGTCTGAATGACACTACGCGTTAAAATAGTATGTCTGTTCTAGCACAGCTAACGGCCCCAGGACTTGCATCTAAATGTGATAAAAGATGATCCGTGTATTGGGGAAGGATAAGTGGAGAAGCAACATGTTCTCATCTGACAGCAGAAGAGCTGGATCTGATGGTGCAGAGGCTTCTGTGGTACCGTGGGGAACCGAGCCTGAATTACAGTTCAACATGTAACATGGTGGGACCCTTCTCCCTCCTACCACTGCCTGTGTGCATTGGAAAGGTTGCCTTAGATGCTTTGTTAAAATTCATCTGAAGCCAGAAGATACATTGATATTTATATTTGTCTTTTTTTTTTTTTTTAAATGAACTAAAAAGAAGGACTGAAGAAAGACTGGGGTTTGAGACGCCTTCTGATAACCCAGCCCTAGAGACTGTGGAGCGCCAACGTTTAGATGAACTCGTAAGAGCCTACAACAAAAAGAAGAACCTTTGTTCTAGAAGTCACATGTCTACGAGGGAGCTGCTGACTTCAGCACTCAGGCTCTGAGGTACACTATAGCCATTTATACCGCTCCAGAAGCATCCCCAGAGGGCTGAAAACTTTTTCAGGGCTTTTTTCCCCACTCTGGCACACGGTCCCTTTTCCATGCCTGCAGCTATGAGCAGCGTTTATATCTGGGCCTGTAATTTGGTGTGGTTTGGGACTTCCAAGTTCTACAGTGCCCCTACGGTTTTTGGCAGCAGCAGGGTTGCTACGCGGCCGAACCTTTTGATCTGTGTTCAGACTGCAAATGAACATTTCGTCTAACACCTCCATACCTGTGTTCTCCAGAACAATCCGAGTCTTGATTGCCCTCTCCTCCCTCCCTCCCTCTCTTTCCTCCCAAACCGGAGCACAGTGGAGTAACTCCACAATGGATGACTATACTTCCAGCAGCGTCTGGAGGACTATAAATAGCCTTAAATAAATGCGTGTAAGGATCCAGTGTATTGTCTGAATGATCTAAAATTAGATTGCCCTAATGTTTGTGCATCAGTCTTCTTTTACTGCAGGAAAATGAATTTCTTTCCAAAGTATTTAAGCTCGAATTATGGTTCCTTAATGATGGGGGAGGATGGGGAGGCTGTTTAAGGGGAAACTCCTGTAGGGATGGGTCTAGTTTTCTTAAAAGAATTAGATCAGCTGCAGCCACTACTGAGGAAAAAAAAAAGCAGCTACAAGTTCCTGGAAAGTATGGATGTACGTAGTTGCAGTTTGCTCCCAAAATATCACCTTTATGCTATCTTTATTTTCCTGTTTCAAGGACATTCGCACCTTGAGTGCAACAAACGTTTTGAAAGAGATTTACAGAAGGTGGAGTGGAAAAATCCCAGAGTGCACGTTTGCTTTTTTGTCTGGGATTAAATGACATTGTCTGTCCTATGTTCAAGGTATTTTAATTCTTGGTCTTCAACCATTCTTTGCAACAAATAATGGCAACTGTGTATTTTAGATAAATTTGAGTGTTTCCTGATATCAGCTGGAAATACCCAAGTTAGCTGTTACTCCTGTGAATAACCATATTACTCATTCTATGTAATGAAATAATGCTTTCTTGTTTAAATAACTTACTATTGATTTAAAAGAGAACACAAATATTAGTAATTCTATAGTCTTCTATTCCCATCTTTACACTGCAGTGTTCTTTTGGGGGGGAATTTATTGTACAATGATATTTCCTATAAAAATTCTAATATACTTGGCATTTTATATAAATTGTGATTTGTTAGCAATGAAAGCATAGAAAATAATTCATTGTTCAGTTGATGAAATTGCAGCTTGACTGGAAGTAGTACTGTTTATTTTAGTTTTTGTCTTTGGGGACCTGTTTAGGCAAGTTTATTGTGCAAATCTGCACAAAGAAGGGTCCACAGCATTGAGACAAAATGAGAGGCATCCTCTGGTTTGCTGTCAAGTTGGAAACTGGGGCGAGGGAGGGGGCTTCAGGCCATTAGGGTGCATCAATGTATTAAACAGCACTAATAACATATCTCCTGTCTGCTCACACATGGTAAGGGACTGTGTCATTACACCGTATGTTGGACTTGGAATGGCCACTCAGTTGAATTAAAAAATAAATTTTTGAGGTCTCCGGAGCCACCGAGATCTTGAAATGCTCTCAGAAAGTCTTGCATAGGGTTCTGCGTACCCTGAGAAGAGAGATTTAAGGGTGTGTGTTAATCCTGTGAAGGAATCCAGTAGCTTCACATCTTTCATTTCCAAGCTAGGCTGTGAGTTTAACTCTTCGTTACCTCAGGGACAACACTTCAGTCAGTGTCTGGGTGTGACAAACTCGATTACTTACAGCTTCTTTTGTATGGAGTTGTAGATTTCTGCATATCAGATCCCTGGTAAGTTTTCTTCTCCGGTTTTATCACCACTTTGAGGGAGATTTTTTTTTGGCAGCCTTTTAGCCTTTAGATATCAGGTGAAATTGTATATCCAATATGAACGCTGTGCATGTTGTATGATTATAATCACACTTTTCCCTGTATGAACATGTATGTGACTGTGCATTAAGATGCAAATTTAGGTGAAGAATTCTTTCTTCGATGAAGTACCACTAAGTTAGCAATAGTTAGTTTTAGCCACAAGAGGGAGCGAACTTTAACTTCAGTGGGAACATTGCTGTCACTAGAAAGGCCTAGCACTTATTTACAGGGTTAAAAGTCTTTATTTTCCGTTCTTATCACCGTGCTGTCTTTGTTTTTCTATGTCTCTTGGTGAAGTGCATGATAAAGAGAACGTTAAGAAAAACGCACAAAGCGCCACATAGTTGGTGACGAACCTCCAACTACATCAACTTTCACCTGAAAATTGCAAAGTGGATTTGAACAGAGTGTATCCACCGTTCCCTGGTTAATTAATGCTGAACCTACAGCCTGGCTGAGATATCGCTTATGTCAGAGGATTTCTCTGCCAGAGTTGAAAACTGTACCCACATCTCCTGATTCTCCAGAGCTATGCTTTTCTCTCTGATTCCCTTCTGCTGCCTTGAAGGCAGCAATTGGACATATAATTTTATTTCATAATTTACTCGGCAGCAAATGAGGTCAGAAAGCAAATGACTGTCTTTTGCTGCTGCAGGCTGCTGGTATGGGTTTTTTTCCATGTTGTTTTACCCCTAAAATATTCTAGTTAAAC
This sequence comes from Charadrius vociferus, assembly GCF_000708025.1. NCBI lineage: Eukaryota > Metazoa > Chordata > Aves > Charadriiformes > Charadriidae > Charadrius > Charadrius vociferus. The sequence continues at coordinate 128,524 of NW_009646402.1, read as the reverse complement.
TACTAAAAAGCTTAAGTCCTGGACACTGGCCACCTTTTTAGGTGATTCCTGAAATGAGTTACAAACACCTGCAGAAGGGAAGCCAAAAAGGCTAAGAAGGGGGTCTGGTTACCTCCACCAGCTACAGGCTAATGAACATAAATCTCATTGTGCAATAGCAGTCGCAAAACAAAGCAAAATGGGAGCAGCAGGGGGAAAGTGGCTAGTTGCTGTGGGGATGTTGGAGATAGAAAGCTTGAAAGAGAAAAAGCAAGACCCGTGTGGTAAGAAGGGGTGAGGAGCAAAGAGGTTTGACAGCTGGCCAGGGAACTGCTAAGGTATGGGAAGGAGAAGTCTTCTGCTGTTCAGCTCGAGGTCCCATGCTGAGAACCTGGCAGGGAGGGCTGGTGTCCCCGGCTGCTGCAGAGAAGGACGTGGCTCTCCAGAAGGGAAGAGGTGTAAGGGCTGCAGATCCTGAGACTGGGAAGTGGCCTCAAGCTGGTCCTAAAAATCCTCAGATCTTGTAGGTACAATCAAATGGCTGCTATATGTATCCACACCGTGGATATGGGTTTGGGTTAGATGACCATCTGCTGCCTCCTTATCTAGCTCCTTATTAAAAAAAAATTCTCCGTGATCTGGCAGCAGATAGTGATGTGGTTTAACAGAAACCTCTTATTGTCATTATGTACTCATCCCAGCTCTACCTAAAGAGTTTATGTGCCCTTTCTTGACTTACAGAATGAATAAGGCTTAAGTGAAGTTTAAAGGTGGTGTTACAAATGAAAGGCACTGCCATTCTTGTGTTTCCTTTTTCTTTATGTGCCGTTTTGCATTTTGTTTTCATGCAATGGCTGTTGTTTGAGGGGTTTTTTTGAGGTATCTTGCTGTTGATTGCAGGCTAGGGAGTTGGTCTGTAATACTTAGACGTTGCTCTCTTAATAGCAGCCTTGTCACTGTTCATGAGTTCTCTTCTCTGGCAAAAATGAGAAATGACATGTATTTGCAGCAGCCTCTGCACACCCAGCAGCGTCGCCTTCCTCAGGAGGAGTTTCTCTCTTTTTTGGAGGGGGTAAAGGGAAGGGCCAGGAGCAGCTTGGTCTAGCTAGGGAGGGTTGTTTTCTGGGTTCTTACAAGTGCACCTAATAGTGCTGCATGCTCTTTCCAAGATTTCACAGGGGTTATCTAACAAAACCATGAGTGGCTGTTAGTTTAAAACTCAGTTTTCAGACAGTAGTAACATATCCGAATTAGTTGCTTGTGATGTTAAGGCAGTTCTTTTCCTGCTATAAGGTGAACGCGATGACTGAATTTTATACTTTGGCCATGCCTGGAATAGGAAATGATGAGGAACAAATGCACCTTTGGCAACATTCTCAGGGTAAGTAAGGCTGTAGATGGTCGATCAGGTTAGAGAATTCAGTAGAAGTTTAAGTATTTGCGTATGATAAAATTGGCGGCTGTTAGAGGGTTTTATTACAGGGTTTGATCTAAGCTATAATAAGAGTCTGAGCCTGGAAACAGAAAATGGTCCTTCCCATGAACAAAGCCCTATGTGCATATTTGACAGCCAACATGACCAAAAATGTTGGAACTTCCCAAAGGGTGTATCCTGAAGAAAGCTTTTTTGTAATACAACCAGAAATATGCTTTAAATCAGAAAGACAGGACAGTTTTGGTCTGTTTTTATTTACGTAGATATAGCAGAGGAATTTGGCATTCATAAAAAAAATCCTTTGCAAGAAAGATAGTTTTTATATCTATCTCTAGCTGTTTTGCTGATTGATTATTTTTCCCTGTCTCATTTCTCATGGAAGCTTGCTTGCTTAAGAGATATGTGTTTACTTCAGTAACAGCCACACAGTTACTTCAGTTGCCTTTCTCTCTTTTACAATCCATTTGTAGGAAACTAAATTATCGTGGTAGGTTGTACGTCTCAGAGATTCTTCTTAAAACACAGATCCCCTCCAGCACCACTGGGCCAGGGGAGATGTGTACTTGGTCACTTTGATATTGTTTCAGGCATCATAGTGTGGCTTTCATTCTCATAGTGAAGGCAGTGGTGAGAGGAGAAAAAGAGAATAGGAACACATCTCCTGTTATAGTCGTGTCCATTGCATGAATATGCTGGTTTCTAAAAAGACAGAGGCAAGCTAGACCTTTACTGTTTGTTTTTCTCTATAAAGTACCAGCTTTGATTGACAAAGACGCTGCTAGAAAGTTCCTGACAGCATCATTTGGAGAATGTGGAAAGGATTAATGGTCTTCTAGCAATTTAGGAAATCTTATGGAAACTATTTCTGGTGGAATAGTCAAGAAAAAACAGACAGAAGGAATCGGTGCTGAGGTACGGGTGCTGGTAACCAGAAGTTTGAATTTGGTTTGGCAAATAAAACATTTTGGTACCACTGGAAAACAAACAAATTTTAAAAAACAAAACCCGCAAAACAAAACAAACAAAAAACCAGTGGGTGACAGGCAAGAGAGAGTTAGTTTCAGTACTCAAAGGAAATTGCAGTTTGCTTTTAGGGATGCTGAAGAAATTTTAGCATGAGGGCAGTGTTTCTCTGGGGGGAGGACGGTTCTTTCATGTTCAGCTTTGCCAGCCCCATGACTTTAAGTGATTCTGTTGTGCTCCAACATCCTTTTTTCTCTTGTTTTAGTGAGGTGACATGATGAAGGAATAAAATCGTATTTCACAATATTGCTCATGCTACTAAAATGCAGATGTGAAATGCACAATCTTATTCCTGTTTGTAGTAAAAGATTTCCAGTAATGTGTGGTCAGTCGTTACTAATGACACATCACAAACGTAAAGATAATAACAAACCAATATTCACCAAAAAGCTTAGCAAAACAAATTCTTTGTATTTATAATTGCCCTTTTAATTCCACTAGAGCTCAGGGAGTTTTAGTATCAGGAGGGTTATTTCACCGATGGCTGAATCACAGCCACTTCTGCTTGAAAGAGCAGTATCAGTTTGACAACTCAGAGCTTTATTGCTCAACAGCTCCGAGCAGGAAGAGGAGCCAATATTCATCTCGGAGGAGGCTGCGGACAGCTTCCCAAGCTGGAGCCTGGCCAGGAGTCTAGGCTAGGCTGTCTTGCCAAGATGCCTGTGCCAAAGCCTTTCCCTTCACCCAAAGCACCTCACGTTTTGGTCTCGTCCTGTAAATTCTGTTTTTTAAGAGATGCTCTTCTTGAAAACCTTTTAAAATACCAATGTTCTAAAAATAGGACTTCTAATGCAAAAGCAGGGAGTTTTTTTTTTCCTCGGCCACTACGTACTTCTGGATATAGTCATTCATCTTGGGCAACCTGGTCTAGTCGGAGGTGTCCCTGCCCATGGCAGGGAGGTTGGAACTCAATGATCTTTATGGTCCTTTCCAACCTAAACCATTCTATGATTTTAGACATGTTGTTCAAGTGTCAGTGGGATGCTTTGCCCACTTCATTATTTATCTGCTTTACTACTGTGACTATCCTAGTTGATCTCCAGTTGCTGTTCAAAAGCACGCTGAACAGCTTTGCCCTCGGCTTTAGTCCTAGGTGAGCAAAAGCTTATAGAAATTGTATGATGTTTGACAGTTTTGCCTGTTTTATTCTTGCTCCAATCTCCCATGTTCCCAAGTACATGATCTTACTCTGTACAGTTACACCAGTGGAACAAACTGCTGGTGTTAAGCCTCATAATGTCCCCATTGGCTTGGAGATTGCACCTCTTCTGCACGCAGGGAACCTACAGTACCCCAAAATACAACTTGCCCGGAGCAGATCTGGGAATTTAACAAAGACCTATGTTCTATCACTACATCAGACTTCCTTCTTTCCCTTGTTTTTCCTTTTACCTTTCTTTGCTTCCCTGTTTGGGTCCCAATTTGGGTCCCCATATAAGATCTTAGATTTGAAGAGATTTATCACCTAGGATTCCAAGTGATTCAACATAAATATACTACTTCAGATGGTTTGAGGTTGTTTTGGGTTCTTTTAGTTTTCCAGTTGTCTAAGGTTTCCCAGGTCTTCTAGCGCTCTAAATGCTGAAGTTTTGATTCTCTACAGGGTATAAAAGCTACAAAAAACCCAGAGTAGCTAAAAGCATTTAGTGTGAAGCTTAAAAAAGTCTCCAAATTCCTATACTTGCTCTTTCGTTGCTGTGTCCTTTCTGAGAACCAGATCTGGCTTTTTAAATCTCCACCTGTTTGCTACATCCTTCTTCTTTACAGAGACACCCTACTTAGGTAACTTTCCACTTACAGCAAACCAGCCCAGATTCCCAGGGAGGAAACAAGGAAAGCCAAGGCAGCCTTGGAATTGAACCTGGCAAGGGATGTCAAGGCCAACAGGAAGGGTTTCTTTAAGTACATAGGAGACAAAAGGAAAACTAGGGAAAATGTGGGTCCACTGTTGAACGAGACAGGTGCCATGGTGACAGATGATGCAGAGAAGACGGAATTGTTGAATGCCTTCTTTGTTTCTGTCTTCACTGTTCGGGCCAGTCCTCGGGAGACCCAGACTTTGCAGGTAACAGAGAAAGTCTGGAGGAAGCAAGACTTTCCCTTGGTTGATGAAGAGCAAGTTAGAGATCAGTTAGATAAACTGGATATCCACAA
>NW_009646402.1:115883-122795 GCF_000708025.1 Charadrius vociferus | reverse complement strand
CAAGCCTGAACATAGGAAGTTCCATCTTCACATGAGGAGGAACTTCTTTACCTTGAGGGTAGTGGAGCACTGGAACAGGCTGCCCAGAGAGGTGGTGGAGTCTCCCACTCTAGAGACATTCAAAACCCGCCTGGACCCCGTCCTGTGCAACCTGCTGTAGGTGACCCTGCTCTGGCAGGGGGGTTGGACTAGATGATCTCCAGAGGTCCCTTCCAACCCTGACCATTCTGTGATTCTGTGATACCTGTGCAGCGCATCAGCCTCGCTCAAGAGGTGGTATTAATAAAATCTTTTTACAATGGTAAAACATTATTTCTCCATCTCTTTTCCACTTTAGAGTCCTTTTCATTTGTGTTGATCAATTTGCAGCCCAGATTAAGTTAAGCATATTCATAAAAGTAGACTGATAGGACCTTTCAAATTGTAGTAAACTAAGGGGTGGGGGTGGGGGGGGGGGCAGGGAATGATCCAGTCTTGTCACAGTAAGGAAATCCCATGTGAAGGAGTGTTTCAACTTTTGGTAGAGAGAAAGCTGAGTGCTTTGGATGTGTTGAGGGTCTAGCTGTCAGCAAGGTGATGGAAAGACAAATCTCCTCTGCACTGCAACTGACTCAAAGAAGGACCAAGGGATAAAGTTATTTAACTCCAGGTTTACACACCTGGCAAAGCCATGGTTGGTATCAGTGATGCCTATTGCTCCCAGCTGCAGTCGGATGCTCTCTGATGTGGAACAATGACATGTTATGTCTTAAAGATGCAGGAAATGGGACTCACAGGCCACAGACTTCTGAAACTCGCTGAGGACTTTTGAATTCCTTCTTTTTTGTCCCTCTTCTTGATGCCAGCTGCCTTCAAGATGCCTGTCTGTTGCACTAACTGCCAGGCCAACCTCTTAAATTCTCCTTTTAGGATTTCAGCTTGGGTTCACAGAAAAATACATTCGAAAACAGTAATGATTTTTTGAAATGTCTGAATCTTTGGGAAGCATTTGGAGCTCATTAACAAAAAAGCATTAGAAGCAACTGTGAAAGTATTAGGAAACAATCTTGTGTTACCCAAAGCATTTGGCTAGCACAGGGACTTTAGCTGTGCCATTCACTCAGTATATGCTGTCAGCCACCTTTCTTTGTTGCCTACTGTACAAAAGAGATTTTTCTCACCTTCAGGGTACAAGAATTGTGTTTTATTTCATATTTAAGACCAGTAACAGGGTCACCCAAAGGACTTTAGAGACCTTGGACCTCTGAATTCTGGGCCGCAGTCTGGGGACATCTATGACCCCAGATGGTTAAATGGCACATGCACAGCGAGCAGATCAGGTTGGCTTCATCATGCCAAAGATGTAGGTTCACACTGTTCACAGGGAGCCTGGTGTCAGCTTTGTTGCACATGGACAGATACGTTTAGTAATGCAATTCACTTACGTGTATCCAGCCTTATCACCAGGAAAACAACCTGTTTCGAACAGAAAAGCTCTGTCGCCTGTGCTTTTTGTGTGCCATGGGGTTTTTTTGGTCATATACTCTGAAATCACATAGTATTTGCTATGTCTGGCATCCCTATTACAAATCACGGGGAGGTCTCCAAATCAGTGCTCAGGCTCTACATTCATAGAATCATAGAATGGTTTAGGTTGGGAGGGACATTAAAGATCATCTAAAGATCTGCTATGGGCAGGGACACCTCCCACTAGACCAGGTTGCTCAAAGCCCCATCCAGCCTGGCCTTGAACACTTCCAGGGATGGGGCATCTACAACTTCCCTGGGCAACCTGTTTCAGTGTCTCACCACCCTCAGAGTAAAGAATTTCTTCCTAATATCTGATCTAAATCTCCCCTCTTCCAGTTTAAAACAGTTACCCCTCATCCTATCACTACACTCCCTGATAAAGCATCCCTCCCCATCTTTCCTGTAGGGCCCCTTTAGGTACTGGAAGGCCGAAATAAGGTCTTCCTGGAGCCTGCTCTTCTCCAGGCTGAACCACAACTCTCAGCCTATTGCCCGCCAAACCCTCTCCTTAAGATGGCACTGCTTAGCTAAGGACCGTACATAGCCATGTGAGGGCTAATTTTCACAACAGGGATTTTCCATGGCCCTTACCTCAGGTTGCTGAGAAGAGCCATAGCTCTTCTAAAGTCTTTTGCCATGCTCCTATTGCAAAACTGAAAGCTTCTGAGATTTTTTTAACTATATAATTTAAATTTTTTATACATAAAAATAAATTTTAAAAATCAGCCACATAATGAATGAGAAGTAAAATGAAATTGAAGAAAACGTAGGAGGAAAGCCTATCAAAAGGCTGTGTGTGTACGTGTGTGTATACACACAGACACATGGCTTTCCGGATGCTTTCTGGATACATCCCAGTCACAGCTATAACGTATTCTGTGTGTTTAGGTTGGTTGGTTTCTTTATGGTGCTTTTGCATCATGTATGAATAATACCATTTAAAATAGATAGCTGCTGTGGATCAGGAAAGAATTTGTTCAGAGTGACACTGAGAATTTCTTGGAAATCTCTCTCAATTTTTTGTGAAGCAGTTAGGTTTGGTTTCTTTTTGAAAACCGTGTGCCAGCACAAAAGTAGCATTTTTGTGGCAGTGATTTTTTATGTCAGAGTTTGTATACTGTGGATTTACTGTCTTTCTCCTTGCAGAAATTTTCTCATAAGCAACAAGTATATATCTAGATGTTTAGGTATAGATTTAGTTAAAACATATTTCATATTTTTTTTTATTTTAACAACAGAGTTCCATATTTCATGAGACTAGGGATCTCTTTTGCCGAGGGACTGGTTTTCGCCACTTGTAAAAGTCATTACCCCATTGGCTTCAGCCAAGATGGCCAAGTGCAACATACGGAATTGCTGTTCTGTGGAAATGTGTTTATTTTTCCAAGAGGTGACTGTGGCTCCCAAAATAGCTTCCGTATGACTGTGTAGTAAATTTTAGATTTGCCAGTCTTGGCAGTATCCTTTCAAACAATTTATTTCCTCCTCCATATTACTTCAATGGTATTTTTGATGAGTATATGTCTCGAGCTCATCTCATTTCATGGTAAACATTCAGTCTTCAGTGAAATAAGCTCTTCTGCATTTTAAGTTGTGTGCAAACCTTCACTTGCATTTATTATCACTTCCTTGGATTAGTCAGTGGATATTATAGCAGCAAGTGAAAAAGATAACGTTTATTTTCTCCCGTTCTTGGGGGAGGAGGGTAACAGGAAATAAAAGCATAACGTGTATTTTTACTTCTCTTTCAGTATTAATATTGCTAAAGTGGGTACTGCAAATCAAGCTTGGCTGCTTTCATTCTAATAAGACCATTGAATGTTTTCAGCCAAAAAGGCACTGACAGGTATAGAAAATTGGTAGAAGTTTTGTCTGAAAAACAGGGGTAAATCTCAAAGCACTCATCAATAATTGGGAGAAAAAAATATATTACAGGGATGTTGCATCATGAGCAAAGCATTAGAAGTGCAGGGAAGACAGAAGAAAGGCTAATGAAATATGGGAAGGTCTACCTGAGGCACGACAGCAATTAGAGGCCTGCTCCTCCTTGCAGTTTGATTAAGGTTGTGAATCCTAAGTCACACTTTTTATTAAAGGTGTGTTGTATGGTACTGTCCCTTCCTGCGGAGTGGTTTCATCAAGCATTTCCCGCCACGGGACTCTCGTGTGGGCTGTCTTGTGTTAAGATGCTAATCTTCCACAAGTTACTGCATCCTTAGTGCCTCACGGGACAGAAGCCAAGGTGCCCTCTGAAGAGGATGTATCCCTTGTCCTGCCAGGGGGCAGAAAGGGACAGTGAAAAATAGATTAAAAGAAGCACCAACCATCTTTTGGAAGGGCGGCCAGTGGACTATGAGCCGCTGAGAGCAATGGGAGGTGACAACTGTTTGGAGAGGGGATGTTCCTCAGCAGGGTCCCATCCAGAGCCCTGCTTGTCAGGGCTCTGCCAAGGGCAAGTGTTTGGGGCTGGAGGAATTTTTCAGTCTTCAGGTGTGGTCTGCTCGTGAGCTCTCACTGCTTTTCAGCTCTGCAGGGAAGATCTGAATGATCAGTTGGCATGGGACAAGCGTGATGCCGGGTGGTGTCTTCTGCAAGGCCTCATTTTAGAAATGAATTTTTTCTCACTATCTGCTTAACCTACTGTTCTTCTCAGAAATAAAGTAACAGGCCTGGTGTTATTCTCTGAAAATTACTTCTGGTCCCAAAGGATTATTTTCTTCATTTTGGGAAAGAGATTTATAATTGAAATACCACAAAAATTGAGTTCTTGCATTCCAGATAAGGTGATGTTTACATTTATTTGTGGTCTGCCTCTGTAACACCAGTTAAAGACAGATAGCAAAGTCTTCTAGTCTACGTCAACCCAAATGCTTTCCACCTTTCTTTCTTTTCAGCTTTAATGCCTTGTTGTCCTACATAGTAAGTGAGTTATGGTAATTAGTAATAGAAAAATCCTTTAAAAAAAACCTGAAGGCCTGACTTATTTTTCTATCAATAAAGCTTCTGTAATTTCTTGGCTGTCTTTTAGCTTCAGAGAAAATTCAGAGTACCAGCAGAGTAAGTGTAGTGTGGGAGGGGTTCAGCCGAAGCATAAATTAACTGTATTTCATTTCCCCTTAATAAAGAATTTCAGTTTTTCCACAGCTAACTGTATAATCAATTTGCTCCCCTGCTGGCTTGCTAACTTGCTGTTGGCTTTGCTTCAATAATATCAGGCCTGTAATGAGGGAAATGGGAGGCTCTAATCACACAGAGGAGAAATAAGCAGCTGCAATTGAACGTGTAGTTTAGCTGTGCAGAATTTTGCTGAGGCTTTTATCGCTCAAGAGCTCAAATACATTTTCCCCCCATGCCTGCCTGCCTTTGGAGACTAAAAGGCAGTGTACTCCTCCAGACTCATTAATCATATTTCACTGATTGGGTGACACTAAATACTTAAATCCTATTCAGTTTTCGGCAGCCTTGAGCTTACTCCTTCTTCTCTGTAAAGTTTTATCTTTAAGCTGTACTTGCGTAGCCAGGGTGCATCGCAGCTCTGCTTTTCTGTATTAGTAATGTGACATAATTTCGTTTCATTCTGCTGTAAAATTGTTAGTCAAAGTATACTTTAATTGTAACATTATTGTACCACAAGTCTGGGAGAGATTATAAAGAAAAAAAATGGTATAATAACTGCTGAGTTTGTTTTTCCTGCCTTCACCATGCCTAGAAATTATACCCTGTGTTGGGGGTTTGCTCAGTTACTCACTTGTAATTCCACTTTTTTTTTTTCCAACACTTTGGATATACAAGACACAAGTTAAACATACAAGATAAACAAAGATTATCTTTAGTCACAGTATCGCCAGACAAAAGGCTCTTCTGAGCTTGCAGTCCCCACCCCTACATTTCTATTTCTGCTCTTCATTCTAAATGCTCTACTTCTAGTTGCCGATAATCTGCCTGGCAGAACTCTGCAAAAAGGAAAAGTCTTTGTGTCAAATAAAACGTACTTTTTTTTTTTCCCTTTTCTGTTTGACTTCAGCATTTTGTGGGGGAATGACTTCTGCTTCATATTTGGGGTTTTTTTTTTTTTTTTTTTTTTTCTTCCCTGTCAGTGTAGGGGGGGAACGAATGGGGGGAGGAGGTGGGGTTAAAGTTCAATTTTAGTTTTCTGCGTCATTTGGTCTCATTTTGACTTGTGGCCATGTGATCAGGCAGCATTCAGTGCAAGAAGAGACAGAGTGGGGGAGGCTGAGCCAGTGGCAGAAAAGCTTAGCAGAAAAGTAAAGATCATTAATTAAAAATGGGTTTTATTTACTTTTCTGCCTTTTTTTTCTGATTATGAATATACAATTATAGTTCACAAACAATTTCTTGTTGCTTCCTGTTGTGTTTTGGAATCTCCTACGTTCAGAGCCCTGATAAAAAAAAATTGGGTTTTTTTATTGCACATCAGCAACAAAAGTCAATATTGCTGCAAAGATATCTGACTATTTTCTATGTTGGCAGAGTGTCCTTGACGTCATTCCAGAATATGTGTCCTATTTGTGGTGAAAATTTAAAAAACAAAGTGATGTAAATGTGATTAGGTAAACAATCTTTTTTTGATTTATACACAGGATGAAGCTTATCACTGAGTCTATTGATGTGGTATGTATTACAGTGCACAGAATTGTCCTTTTTTTGAGCAGAAAGCCATCAGAACCAACAACACCCATCAGTCACCTTTTTTTGTGACTTTGAACGGCTGCCATGGTGTGTGCGTGTGTGCGTACACGCGGGTATGTCAACGCATGGGTGCATGCTCAGACATCAGAAAGTCGACCAAAGGTGGGATGGCTCACTGCCTTCTCGCTCCTTCAGACTGAGAGGACCACGCTGTTGCCCGTGGTGCTGGAGCTCTGGTTATTCTACTGCTGTGTTTGGGCAGCACCTATTACATCCAGTCCAAAAAACAGAGCGCAGAAGAAATCCTGCTGGCTACAACCCAGCAGGGTGGAGTCCTGGGGGTGCTACTCAGTGCTGAGCAGAAGCTGGAGGTGCCATGCAGGAGGCACTCTGGTTGCAGTGCAGGCACGAGCCACTTAAGTGTGGTTATTTCGAGTATCATGGGGAATTGCCAGAGGAAGAGGCTCTAAGGAGTGGGGGACCCTGGATATGTGATGGTGAACCTACTGTTTTGTGTGCTGGCTGGATTGAGCACGCCCAGACCCACTTTTACTTTGTTTTCTGGTTGGATCCCAAGATTTATGGAACATACAAGGCTTCCTGTCTTGGCTCAAAAGGCAGAGTTGCATTGCCTTTTAATTCTTGTGATCCACCATTTCAAATCTGAGGGCATAAAGTTAAGGATGAGAAGCATGGTGTTTTGGTTTTAGCTCTTCAGAAAGGAAAAAAAAAATCAGTTATTGATGAAGTTTT
>NW_009646402.1:113551-115839 GCF_000708025.1 Charadrius vociferus | reverse complement strand
TCTCTGCTCCAAAGTTTCAGAGAATAACAGCAGCAGTGAGGAAAAAGTACACTCAGACCCTACTGGGGCTATAGTAGTTGTCGTTATATTTATTGGAAACTCGGCCAGAAATTGTCTGTGATCAGGGCAGTTGTCAGCAGAAGCCATTACCTTAACCTCTGGTTGAGAGAGAAAAGCTGGAAAGCCTTGAAACAGAGACAGGGACAATGCGATTTAAAGGACGCTTTGGTGGGATGAGGAAGTACCAAAGTCTAATGGTAGCGGTGCTCTCTGCTAAACAGTGAAGTTTGTGGCTTTCCACTTCAGATGATTTAACGTGATTTGAGCCTCAGCTTTCAGACTGACACATTTTTAAAAGGTTGGTCAGAATTCTTGTGAGAAATGCAGATAATGAGCCCTCAGTCCTCGTGATGAATACCATTCATGAAATAATTTGAGAATTACTGAGAGCAGGTACTTCTGAAAGGAAGCTGCCTGTCTTCTTCTTGACTCTGACCTTGACTCTTTTGTTGGGACTGATGGAGACACCATTTGGCAGGAGGCCTTTGCAAAAGGAAGCCCTTCTCCCTGGCACTAGCGGAGAGAACCACAACTCATTTCTAATTTGCCACCATTCTTCTGCAGGAGACTTTGAATGGCTTCTGGCTGGAATGAATTGACTCAATCAAGAAATATACCCATTGCCAACCCTCCCTTCATTTTTCGCTATCGTGTTTTATTTAATGTTTCCAAACTTTCGTGCTCGTAACATTTGTGCAAGGGAAAATTCAAAACCCCTTTAACAGTTTAATGTTTTCCTTGCAACCTTTCAGACCTTTTTTCTCTTTCTACCCTTCACTTCAGTTCATTCCAATGTATGCCAGTGTGCTGCTGTCTTCTGGAAATGAAAACTGAACCACATTTAGCTAGTGAAAGTGGCTTTCTCTGCTCTTTTACAAGAGAAACGCCACAGTAGCAGCCTGAATTCTCCATACTTTTTGTGCTACTACATCAGGTTCTGAAACTTCCCCCAGATTGCTGTCTAGTGTCACCTGCAGGGCTGCTCTGGCATGCCTGCTCTCACCAGCCCTTAGCCTTCCCTTCACGGACTTTGCCTGTGCTCCCCTTGTAATGATTTTCAAAGCTTGTTACTGTATTTTCTTGGCGCGTGTTTCATCCTCTCTGGTTTTTGTATTATCTCCATTCTCACTAATGCCATCAGACCCTCTTATTTTAGCATTACGTGATGTGATTAGCATGTTGTTTACAGCACGCTCTGCCATTTTATTAATGAAGATGCTAAATGAGATGAAACCAATTTATAAAACTCCTTAACCTCATAGAGAGCTAAATAAACTCCAGTACTCACTGCTTACCTTTCTGTTTTTTAAAGATGGCTTTAAATGGCTTTCAAGCCATGTAAGCCAGCTTGAAGTCACTTTTTATGAAAGATTAACAAGACACATCACCGACCCTTGCGCAAACCTGGGAAACAGGCCCTGCTATTTCATGGGGACAGCCTGGTTGGGGACTACGGGTGTTACTTCCATTTTTAAAGCATTTTAAATGAGATTGTATCATCTATTTTGTTTAAGCAGTTGATATTTCTTTCAGGGGTACTCCTTGCTGCACTTTACTTGGAGTGAGCATTTTCTCTTCTGATCTGCTGCCTTGCAATAAAAATCAAAGCACTTGAGCATTTTCTTTATGAGGTTATTTGTGACAGGTATCGAAAAGGTACGCTGAGGGGTAAATGTTCTCCAGAATACTCTTCAGTAATTCCTGACTTTTAATTTAGCAAATAGGCACCCGCGTGGTTACAGGTCCAGACCGTGGGCTGTAAAATCCGCTTGACGCAAAGGTAATGGAAAAGGAAGATTTTTAAGTAGACCCAAATATGTGGCCTTATGTTTTTTTTTGTCTGATCTTAACTTTCTCCAGTACATATTCAACTGTAGCTTACTTTTTCTGGACAACAGAATTGAAATGCATTAGTATTTTTTGTTGTATTGTCATGCTTGAACTATTTTCATATTGTGGGTATCCTATACATTCAGGTATGTTAAAACCTTCTCAAAGACTTACCTACAGTTTTCTGGCTGAAAAATAAAGAGCATTGTAATAGTAGTAATAAAACTATAACATGTAGCACTTCATAGTTTTATAACGTTCTACAGAAATTAAAGCACCACTGCACCCTGTGCTATTAGTATTAATTGCACCACCTCGTCGTGCTAATGTGGTAGGAGAGAACTTCCTCAGCGTCACACAGCGGTGTGGTTAGGTTGTCAGACTGAGAGGTATTGGGC
>NW_009646402.1:111078-113502 GCF_000708025.1 Charadrius vociferus | reverse complement strand
CTCTTAGTTTGGTGCTTTCCCAAAGCATTTAATATGTCTGATATTGGTTTGCTTGTTAGTGATTATTCTGCCAGCTGATGCGCTGGGGAGGTTGTTTGTCCTTCTCATAAATAAGTTGGATTTTTTTTTTCTTCATAACTTCATCAGATAGGATGCTGCATCTTAGATTTTCTTTTGAGAAGGTGTGACTTATGTGTCAATACTCATTTTTGGACATTTCACTGTATTCTCTTTGCCCAAAATTTTTCTCTGAAGTCAGTCAGAATATTCATCAAACTTTGTGAGGTTATCTATTTCCTGAAGGTACTTTCAGGCCACACTTTTAACATATTGCTAGTTATTCTGTGTGCCCCAGTTTTTGTGGAAACATCAGAGGGGACCTGATTTTCAGAAAGCATTGGGGACAGGAGAACAGACCACACTGAAGTTTCAAGTACCCTGAAATTACCAACTGTTAAATCTTGACCATAACTGCATTCAGTTCCCCAGATTGTACTCTGCACTTTGCATATCATCTAGCATAAAAATAACAAGCATTTTGTCTTGCTATATATTTGCTGTAGAAAACATCTACTTTAATTTTCAACTGATGTATAATCCCTGTGCTTTACTGGATGTATAATAACAATTTCAACTCTGTTGAAAACATGTAAATAACAATTTTAAATCCCTCCCTCAATTATTTTATAATGCCTATTTATCATACAATCAAGTGTTTTTCACTTTGTTTTCATAATTTGCTTAATATTCCTCTGGAGAAACTAGAGTTGTGGTGGTCCCCCTATGTTTCCCCTTATGTTCGTTTGTTCCTATCAACTTTTTTTTTCCTCAGGAAACCAAAGTATTTTCACTGGTCTCCTAAAGATACCTTGCTCTCCTATATACTCTGCTTTCTGCACAATGACTATTTGTTTGGGTTTGGGTTTTTTTTCCCTTTTGAAATTTATTTAATGCAGGTATAATTCTTTCTTTGACTTTCATCCCTAGAGATGTGGCTTCTTGTTTAATTTCTAATGAAATTAAACATGCATGTCACAAAACTTGTGCTCAGGAAAAAACAAAGATCTGTTTTGTGTCTCAAGTTATATTGTAGTATTTCAGTGAAGGGCTTGGAGAACTGTTCTTCGTTTCTTAATGGAACTGTAAGCAAACCCATGTTACATGAGGGTCTTTTGCTGTCCAATATTTTGTTCATTTTGAAAGATGATATCTCAGTTTTCCATGCAAAGTTCCTATGTTCCTTCTCCAGCTAACCTAAGAAAAATATGTTGTTTACTTTAAAAGATTTCAAAGTCTGGACAAGCTAAGATAGGGAGACACAAATCCGTTTGCATGACAATATTATACTACAGGCCTGTATATTCTTTTCTTCATCAGAAATGGGATTATGGCATGAGTATACAGGATTTCTTATCCATATAATTTGATGGCAGGAAATATTAAAATAAACTATAAACTCAATTTGCAGCTTGTCTTAGGGAGGAAATTGGGATATGACTGGGTAAAATACAGATTGCAGACTAGCAGCTAAAAAACCTGGATTTGCAGAAATAGAATGATTACATAAGGTTCTCTGTCATTTTCTTTCAGTAACATTGAATATAATTACCTTACCAATTATCTGAGTAAATGTTAGGTTCCTAGCAAAGCTACATAAACACAAATTTTCGTATCCCTTAAAATAATGAAGAGACTTCAACTAACTATAATCTTGGTGAAGCTTCTATGTCTTAATTCATGCAATCAAATTAACTAAGGAATTGAAGTCCAGAGAAAATAGTTATTATTTTGTGAAAAATTCACTTCTACAAACAGAATTCATATTTTGTTAATTTTTTAGAACAATGAGGGCCTAATTTTTTGTGGTGCCAAACCTCTTCTAATTAGTTTGTGAGTGAATTAATTGCTTACGGAAGCTATTCTATGGAGATACAAGGAAATTACAAAATGGGCTTTGCTGCTGCGAGACCCGTCCCTGTGCCTCAGGCCTGTCGGCAGCAGACCCATTTTCCCTATGCTCATTTTGGGCTTATTCTCTTTCTGTACAAAAAGTTAAAACCTTTTGGTACTGACTCCTGACGCTGCTCTTCCCAGGCACGCTGCCTGGTACCCGAAGCCATGAGGCTTCTGGTGATATTCACTGCCTGTGGGAAGCAGGGGGGGATGTTGTCCTTTTGTTGCCATCATGTTGAGATTTTATTTATTTATTTTGGGTTTGTTTTGTTTTGTTTTGTTTTATTTTATTTATCAGGAAAGACATGGACCTGTTGGAGTGCATCCAGAGGAGGGCCACAAAGATGATCCGAGGACTGGAGCACCTCTGCTATGAGGATAGGCTGAGAGAGTTGGGGCTGTTCAGCCTGGAGAAGAAAAGGTTCTGGGGAGATCTTATTGCGGCCTTCCAGCACCTAAAGGGGGCCTACA